>NC_060189.1:39698903-39985374 GCF_021184085.1 Oncorhynchus gorbuscha | reverse complement strand
GTGTCAGCTCTCGGCTGTGCTTCCCTTTGTTGTCTGTAATAGTTTGCTAGCCCTGCCACATCTGACGAGTGTCAGAGTCGGTGTAGTACGATTCGATCCTAGTCCTGTATTGACGTTTTGCCTGTTTGATGGTTCGTCGGAGGGCATAGCGAGATTTCTTGTAAGCTTCCGGGTTAGAGTCCCGCTCCTTGAAAGCGGAAGCTCTACCCTTTAGCTCAGTGCGGATGTTGCCTGTAATCCATTGCTTCTGGTTGGGGTATGTACGTACAGTCACTGTGGGAACGACGTCGTTGATGCACTTATTGTTGAGGCCAGTGACTGATGTGGTGTACTCCTCAATGCCATGGGAAGAATCCCAGAATATATTCCAGGCTGTGTTAGCAAAACAGTCCTGTAATTTATAATTTGCTTCATCTGACCTCTTTTTTATTGACCGAGTCACTGGTGCTTCCTACTTTCTTTTCACTTGTAAGCAAGAATCAGGAGGATAGAATTATGGTCAGATTTGCCAAATGGAGGGCGAGGGAGAGCTTTGTACTTGTCTCTGTGTGTGAAGTAAAGGTGGTATAGAGTTTTTGCGGGAATGAGGTAAAACTGACTTAAGTTTCCTTGCATTAAAGTCCCCGGCCACTAGGAGTGCCGCCTCTGGATGAGCGTTTTCCTGTTTGCTTACGGCCGTATACAGCTCATTGAGTGCTGTCTTAGTGCTAGCATTGGTTTGTGGTTTTAACTTCTTAGATATAGGGGGCAGCATTTCCACTTTTTGATAAATAGCGTGCACGATTTCAACTTCCTGCAACTCATGCCAGGAATATATTATATGCATATGATTGGTAGGTGTGGATTGAAAACCCTCTGAAGTTTCTAAAACTTGTTCAATCATGTCTGTGACTATAACAGAAAATATTTTTTCCTCTGACAGTTCCCTTAGGTGTCCTTGCCAAGAGAAATTTGATAGCGCCCATTTTACAGTTCCTACGACTTCCACAGGATGTCACCAGTCTTTGGAATTGGGTTGAAGTTAATCATTGGTGAAACGAAGAAAAGGCACATCCTGGAACAACGTTACACTTTTGAAGTTACGCAGGGAAAAAGGGGCATGTTTTGTTTACTTTCTCTATCGAATACAGTTTGCCCCTTCTACAATTTGATCGATTATTAACGTTTAAAAATACCTAAAGTTGTATTACAAAAGTAGTTTGAAATATTTTGGCAAAGTTTATAGGCAACTTTTGAAATGTAGTGAAGTTTTTTTCCGGATAAAACCTGCTTTATAAATGGACATTTTGGGTATACATGGACGGAATTAATCGAAAAAAAGGACCAATTGTGATGTTTATGGGACATATTGGAGTGCCAACAAAGAAGCTCGTCAAAGGTAATGCATGTTTTATATTTTATTTCAGCATTTTGTGTAGCGCTGGCTACGCTAATTCTTTTGTGTGATTTAATGAAAGTTTTAGTTTTTTCACGTTTTATTTGAATTTGGCACTATGCATTTCCCAGGGCTATTGACCACTTGAGACGCTAGTGTCTCACTATCCCTAAGAAGTTTAAATAGACAGCTACAAAGAATATAGATGAACACTCACTTGGTAAATAGTGTGGTCTACAGCTTATCATGAGATACTCTACCTTAGGCGAGCAAACACTTGAGTCTTCCTTAGATTTTGTGCACCAGCTGTTGTTTACAAATAAACATAGACCGCCACCCCTTGTCTTATCAGAGGCGTCTGTTCTATCCTGCCGAAAAAGAGTAAAACCTGCCAGCTGTATGTTATTCATGTCGTCGTTCAGCCACGACTCAGTGAAACATAAGATATTACCGTTTTCAATGTCCCATTTGTAGGATATGCTGTATGTGCTCTTTGCTCGTCTATTTTATTTTCCAATGATTGTACTTTGGCTAATAGGACCGATGGTAAAGGCATTACCCACATTACAAGGCACCCAGACCTACATACCCATCTCTTTCTCCTGTGAATGCGAATGACTGGGGTGAGGGCCTTGTCGGGTGTCTGGAGTAAATCCTTTGCGTCTGACTCGTTAAAGAAAAATATATATTCTTCCAGTACGGGGTGAGTAATTGCTGTCCTGATATCTAGAAGCTCTTTCTGGTCATAAGAGATGATGGCAGAAAAATTATGTACAATATGAATGACAATTGAAGCGGATAAACACACACAATAGCACAATTGGTTAGGGGATCGTAAAACGGCAACCATCTCTTAGATAGATCGCTGGTAGAAAACTGTTTACTACATCCCAAAAGATATACTTTGTAGATAATTGTCCCTCTTTCTGGGACTCCCCCACAAACAGGACCAAGCCTGGCCAGCTGAGGATTGATTGACTCCATCCTAGCTGGAGGGGTGCTCTCATCTTATCTATCGCATAGACAGGGCCCTAACTCATCTAGCTCCACAGTGAGATAGAGGGCAGGCCAGGCAGCAGGCAGGCCAGGCAGCAGGCTGTTAGCCAGCCTGCCAGCTTAGTGGAGTCTGCCACTAGCACTGTCAGTGTAGTCAGCTCAGCTATCCCCATTGACATCGTGTCTGTGCCTCAATCTATGTTGGGCAAAACTAAACATGGCGGTATTCGCCTCAGCAATCTCACTGGAGTAAAGACTTCCTCCATTCTGTTCATTATTGAAAGAGATTGTGATATCTCACATCTCAAAATATGATATATTGTGTTATATTCCTACATTCCTTTAACATCTCCACAAACATCAAAGTGTTTCCTTTCAAATGGTACCAAGAAAATGTATATTTTTGCTTCAGGGCCTGAGTAGTTAGATAGTTAGATTTTGGGTATGTCATTGCAATTTAGATTTTGGCCACTAGATGGCAGCAGCGTATGTGCAAAGTTTTAGACGGATCCAATGACCCTTTGCATTTCTGTTCAAAATGTTGTTTCAAAGACTGCCTAAATATGCCTAATTTGTTTATTAATAACATCTCATGTTCAAAATTGTGCACTCTCCTCCCAACAGTAGCATGGTATTATTTCACTGTAATAGCTACTGTAAATTGGACAGTGCAGTTAGATTAATAAGAATTTAAGCTTTCTTCCAATATCAGATATGTCTATGTCCTGGCACTTACAACCTCATGCTTATCGCATTAGCCTACATTAGCTCAACCGTCCCCTGGAAGGGACAAAGATCCCAAAGAAGTTTTAATGGTACGAGGTCCAAGATCAGCTCCACATCACTGGAAGGGACATCTGCTTCTTCGTTGTGTGGACCACCAAAGCCTCCATCCCCATCCAGATTGACGACCTCTGACAAAGTCATATTGCTGCTTCTGTCAGTACCTCTATTCAGGGAAGCCAATGGTCAAAAAATATTCCACAAAGTTCATACATACACACTAGGTTCCCAGAATAGGTTATATTACATACAAGTTTTGCGAAAAGCAGACAACTAAAGTCGTAGTTCACTTTATCGTTGGCACATTGAGAATTTATATCTTGATGTTCAAATAATTTCTTACCACTTGTATGTTACTTGCTGAAGGCTGCAGTCATCCCTGCCTGTACCTGGCATTGTTGAAAAACAAGTGAACAATGAATAAAGATCATACACAAACAATAGGGTCCTAGAATAGGTTATATTACATTATAAAAGCAAAGCAGCCAACTAAAGTAATGTAGTTAACGTAAGTTCAATCATGAAGGCTGGTGGAGTCCATCTCCTCAGTTTCATTGTAGTACAACACAATACAGATAGCATTTTATCATGGGCACAGTGGGAATTTATATCGGTAATGTTTAAATGATGTCTTACCCCCAGAGTGATAGAGCACACTTTGATCACTTCGAGCAGATCTCCTTGAATAGGGTGGTATTGACCATGCACTGCTTCTCGTGAGGTGAGCCTCATTGTTTGTTTTTGTTTCCCAAACAACAATTCCCAACAGAAAATGGCAGCTGCTGACCCAAGTGTTGTCACTGTGGTTTTCAGGTCTGCCCATCTGAAAGTCACTTTTACTAGCTAGCTAAGTTGTTTATATATATTAAAATACCATAACACACGGACTTGACTAATATGGACTGGCTTTGTTCTATCTGAACATCTAAAAATCCTACTACATTTCTGCTGGGATGGAGAAATTATCTGGAATGCTCAACTAGATGATCAGGAGAGTCTAGGGTGCTATTTGCTCAAAGAGGTGAAGTATTGCGATGAGCTATACGACTGTACTTCTGATTCTAATTCTCAAGAGGAAAGTTAAAACCCTCAGCCGTGAGGTCACTGAGGAGGACCAACAGTGATAGGCAGATTGTCTGAAAGGGACTGACATGCAGGGATGGAACATAAGGATTTTGGGCACTGGCCATTTCCCTGTTTTTAATTTATTTGTATTTATAGCCATTTCCCTGTTGTGTCAGGCACATTGTCTACTAGGCCAGTCTGAAAAGTGCTAGCCTCAGGCTAGCTTAATTGTCATCCCCGCTGACATGTATAACTGACGTCACAGGTTATTTGATTAGTCATGTACTTGTGAAACAAAACCGGACTCGTGGAACAAGTCCTTTGTGAGCTAGGTACAGTAGCCAGCTAGTTAACGTTAGCTCACTGTTCGTGTAGTTATTTTTCCACATGGTGGATATTTAGGGATATTTAGCAAATGTTTAGCTATCTAGTTATGCTAGTTCATCGTTTGTGTAGTCAGATCCCACGGGTGGTGACATGCTAACTAGTCCACCAGGGCAGGGATATTTAACGTTAGTAGCACTAATCGCTAATATTAGGCACATGCGCCAGCATGTCACCGCCTGTTGGGAAAGTCAGACTACACCACGTGAGATACGGTGCAACGTTAACTAGCTAACGTTAGCTAATGTAGCCAACTAGCCAACCAAGGAGCCTAACTAGCTAGCCAACAAGGCAATATTTATCTAGCTATATCCCTGCCCTGGTGGGCTAATGTTAGCTAGTATGTCAAAAAGTATGACTACACAAACCATGAGCTAACCTTAACTAGCTGGCTAGCTCACAAAGGACAAAGTCACAACAGTCATTATGCTAGCCTATGATGGTTTTCTTTGTACTTTAAAGGAAGGTAACGTGTTATCTAGCAAATTTTCAAAATCATCTAGATAACCACAGATCTTTGATTTAGCCAAAATAGCTTTGTTAGCAGCTCACAAACAGGGGTTACCTTATCACACAGCTCCAGCGATGCCTCTCGCTTACAGAGGTCGGAAAACAATCAAATGGAAATGTATGCTTAATGGAGTAGTTGTTACAATCCGGTACATAGCACAGAACCATCCTTGCTTCTGATCAACCGAGAGACCTAAGGTTAGCTGGTTAGCTACAAAGGCCAGAGGGTAATTCAAAAGATTATTGTAATTCAAAAATGCTAAGGTAGCTAGCTAGGTAATTTGATAAATGCTAAAAAAATAATAATACACACGAGAAATACACAATATCAATTATTTACATGAGAATCTAAAAAGGCTATAATATCTACTTGCTAGGTTACTTGATACTTGTTGATGAAAGTTTGCATGGAGAAATGTGGAGAGTTTTTCCCACCGAGCCTTGAGTGAGAACGTCGAAGCTTGCGACAGGATGTGTAGTTCTGTATGAAAGCCACATTAGCGACTAATTAGCGTTTCATTTTGGGGGGGATAATTACAGGCAACTAATATTGATCAAAGTTACCTTGTCCGAGAGATATTTAGACGGTTATCAAAATGTTAAGCCAGGGTAAGCCTACACAAAACACAGACCTTATATGAAGCAGTTCTAAAATCCCCTACGGTAAAAAGAATGGTGGAAAAACGTTTGGAACCATTTCTTGGTTTTACTGCTAGGTTTTCTGGGTATTATGACTCCTACTGTGGTACTCAATTGATTTCAATGTCTTGATTTACACAACATATGAGTTACAGGACGTGCGTAGGCTACATCTCAGGTCATGATTCAGGCCTAGGAGAGTGTTCAAAGGAAAGCCTACTTGTATTAAGTACTGAGGCAGAGCAGTATTTATACAGTGGTGCAGTAGTAGTAGTAATACCAAGTAAAGGAGCTCTTCCAGCAGAAGGCCATTAGTAACGTGTGAGCAGACGGGTAAACAGAGACATATCTTTCTCGCTCCCACCAGGGCCAAGGCCCAGTGGGGGAGTCTGTGTGTGAGTCTGTGTGTCTGTGTATGTGTAGGAGTCTTCCGATACAGACAGCATGTTTGTGGGTGTTTGCAGTGGGGCTTGGCTTGTCTCAGTGGTGTGTGTGTGTGTGTGTGTGTGTGTGTGTGTGTGTGTGTGTGTGTGTGTGTGTGTGTGTGTGTGTGTGTGTGTGTGTGTGTGTGTGTGTGTGTGTGTGTGTGTGTGTGTGTGTGTGTGTGTGTGTGTGTGTGTGTGTGTGTGTGTGTGTGTGTGCGTGTGTGTGTGGTGCATATGTGCGTTGATGGATGCTTAAAGTAACTCAGTTCAGCTGTAAATCCTCTGTGAGTCCCCTTGGCTCTGATGGTGACCACAAGCCTGTTTGTTCTGTGTCCATGTCTCACAGTAGGTAAAACTCCCCAGCACACCCCCACTATTGTTAAAACCATAAAGCAGCGTGTTGTGCTTGTACCGAGTCCATGTTTAAAGTACCTTTCACTCTCCCTCCCTTCCACTCCCCCCTTCTCCTTCCCTCCCTCTCCCCTTTCTCCCTTTCTCTCGCTCCCCCCTCTCTCTTTCGCTCTCTCTGGTCTGAGCCCAGTCTGGGTTGTGGCTAATTGACTAAAATTACAAACCAAATGTTGCACTGTAGCATTTTAGCTAACCCTAACCCTTTTCATAACTGTGACCTAATTATTCTAACCTACTACATTAATTATCCTAACCTGCTGCGTTACGACTCTTAACCTGATACGAAAAGTACTTCTGTCCATAGCTGTACTCCATGTAGCCAAAACCACCAGTCTGTTGGTGGCTGTGGTTGTTTGCTCTGAATCTCTATAACCACAGACACTTCCTGTGGTTAACCTCTTGAACCTCTGGGGGCAGTATTTCATTTTTGGATGAAAAATTTTCCCGTTTTAAACAAGATATTTTGTCACGAAAAGATGCTTGACTATGCATATAATCAACAGCTTTGGAAAGACAACACTCTGACGTTTCCAAAACTGCAAATATATTGTCTGTGAGTGCCACAGAACTAAGATGAAACTTCAAACAGGAAGTGAGCCAGATTTGAGGCGCTGTGTTCCAATGTCTCCTTATATGGCTGTGAATGCGCCAGGGACAAGCCTACACTTTCTGTCGTTTCCCCAAGGTGTCTGCAGCATTGTGACGTATTTGTAGGCATATCATTGGAAGATTGACCATAAGAGACTACATTTACCAGATGTCCGCCTGGTGTCCTCCGTCGAAATTGGTGCGTAATCTCCAGCTGCATGTATTCTTCCATGTGATTCAGAGGAGAAACCAAACTGCCACGAATGACTTATCATCGAATAGATATGTGAAAAACACCTTGAGGATTGATTCTAAACAACGTTTGCCATGTTTCTTTCGATATTATGGAGTTAATTTGGAAAAAAGTGTTTTGATGACTGAATTTTCGGGGTTTTTCTTAGCCAAACGTGATGAACAAAATGGAGCGATTTCTCCTACACAAATAATATTTTTGGAAAAACTGAACATTTGCTATCTAACGGAGAGTCTCCTCATTGAAAACATCCGAAGTTCTTCAAAGGTAAATTATTTTATTTGAATGCTTTTCTTGTTTTTGTGAAAATGTTGCCTGCTGAATGCTAGGCTTAATGCTATGCTAGCTATCAATACTCTTACACAAATGCTTGTTTTGCTATGGTTGAAAAGCATATTTTGAAAATCTGAGATGACAGTGTTGTTAACAAAAGGCTAAGCTTGTGTTTCAATATATTTATTTCATTTCATTTGTGATTTTCATGAATATGAAACGTTGCGTTATGGTAATGCTCTTGAGGCTATGATTACACTCCCGGATGCGGTATTACTCGTCGCTAGAGTTTAAGTTCCTCGGCGTACACATCACAGACAAACTGAATTGGTCCACCCACACAGACAGCATCGTGAAGAAGGAGCAGCAGCGCCTCTTCAACCTCAGGAGGCTGAAGAAATTTGGATTGTCACCAAATGCACTCACAAACTTCTACAGATGCACAATCGAGAGCATCCTGTCGGGCTGTATCACCACCTGGTACGGCAACTGCTCCGCCCACAACCGTAAGGCTATCCAGAGGGTAGTGAGGTCTGCACAACGCATCACCGGGGGCAAACTACCTGCCCCCCAGGACACCTACACCACCCAATGTTACAGGAAGGCCATAAAGATCATCAAGGACAACAACCACCCGAGCCACTGCCTGTTCACCCCGCTATCATCCAGAAGGCGAGGTCAGTACAGGTGCATCAAAGCTGGGGCCGAGAGACTGAAAAACAGCTTCTATCTCAAGGCCATCAGACTGTTAAACAGCCACCACTAACATTGAGTGGCTGCTGCCAACACACTGACTCAACTCCAGCAACTTTAATAATGGAAATTGATGTAAAATATATCACTAGCCACTTTAAACAATGCTACTTAATATAATGTTTACATACCCTACATTATTTATCTCATATGTATACGTATATACTGTACTCTATATCATCTACTGCATCTTTATATAATACATGTATCACTAGCCACTTTAAACTATGCCACATTGTTTACATACTCATCTCATATGTATATACTGTACTCGATACCATCTACTGCATCTTGCCTATGCCGCTCTGTACCATCACTCATTCATATATCTTTATGTTCATATTCTTTATCCCTTTACACTTGTGTGTATAAGGTAGTAGTTTTGGAATTGTTAGTTAGATTACTCGTTGGTTATTACTGCATTGTCGGAACTAGAAGCACAAGCATTTCGCTACACTCACATTAACATCTGCTAACCATGTGTATGTGACAAATACATTTGATTTGATTTTGATTTGATTATACCTTTGATGAAACAGTGGTAGCAATACATGATTATATATATAGGTGTTCCCGTTTATATTCAGAACCACATTTCTATAAATCTTAGAGAGGATCTCATGTTAAATACGTTTGAAGTAATATGGCTACAAGTTCATCTGCCTCACCTAAAACCCATTCTTGTGGGAAGCTGCTATAGACCACAAACTGCTAACAGTCAGTATCTGGATAACATGTGTGAAATGTTTGATAATGTATATGATATCAAAAGCGAGGTATACGTTCTGGGTGATTTAAATATTGAATTGCTTTCATCAAGCTGCCCACTCAAGAAAAAGCTTCAGACTGATTCAGGTTATCAGTCAACCTACCAGAGTATTAACAAACAGCAAAGGAATGAAATCATCAACACGCACTGATAACATATTTACGAATGCTGTAGAAATTTGCTTAAAAGCAGTATTCAAATCCATCGGATGTAGAGATCACAATATTGTAGCCATATCTAGGGAAACCAATATGCCAAAGGCCTAATATATTGTTTAAGAGGTCATGAAGTTTTGTAGTGATTCCTATGCTGTTGATATAAATAATATTTGTTTGTCTGTGGTGTGTAATGAGGAGCAAGTGGAGCTAATGCTACACTTGACTTTTTTTTAAATTGCTTATTCCAGTTACTAATAAGCATGCACCCATTAAAAGTTGTTTGGGATAGGGGGCAGCATTTTCACTTTTGGATGAATAGCGTGCCCAGAGTGAACTGCCTCCTACTCAGTCCCAGATGCGAATATATGCATATTATCAATAGTATTGGATAGAAAACCCTCTGAAGTTTCTAAAACTGTTTGAATGATGTCTGTGAGTATAACGGAACTCATATGGCAGGCAAAAACCTGAGAAAAATGCAAACAGGAAGTGGGAAATCTGAGGTTTGTAGTGTTTGAACTCATCCCTATTGAATACACAGTAGGATATGGGTTGTTTTGCACTTCCTCAGGCTTCCACTAGATGTCAACCGTCTTTAGAATGTTGTTTCAGGCTGCCCCTGTGAAGGGGGGCCGGATGAGAGCTGTTTGACTAAGGGGTCTACCTGCAGCCTCGTTCTCAGTCACGCGCTTTCACATGAGAGGTATCTCTCGTTCTATTTCTACAGACAATGGAATTCTCTGGTTGGAACATTATAGAACATTTATGATAAAAACATCCTAAAGATTGATTCTGTACTTAGTTTGACAAGTTTCATCGACCTGTAATATAACTTTTTGAACTTTTCGTCCGACTGGACCAGAAAGCGCTTTTGGATTTGTTTACCAAACACCCTAACAAAATAAGTTATTTGGACATAAATGGACATAAATGATGGACATTATCGAACAAAACAAGCATTTATTGTGGAACTCCGATTCCTGGGAGTGCATTCTGATGAAGATCATCAAAGGTAAGTGAATGTTTATAATTGCTATTTATGACTAATGTTGACAACCCAACATGGCGGATATTTTTCTGGCTGGTTTGGGCTCTGAGCGCCGTTCTCAGATTATGCTTTTTCCGTAGTTTTTTAAAAATCTGACAAAGTGGTTGCATTAAGGAGAAGTTTATCTATATTTCCATGTGTAACACATGTATTTTCATCAACATTTATAATGAGAATTTCTGTGAATTCATGTAGATCTCTGCAATATCACTGCATGTTTTGGAACTACTGAACATAACACACCAAAGTAAAATAAGATTTGTGGATATAAATATGAACTTTACGGAACAAAACATACATGTATTGTGTAACATGAAGTCCTATGAGGGTCATCTGATGAAGATCATAAAAGGTTAGTGATTCATTTTATCTCTACTTGTGCTTTTTGTGACTCCTCTCTTTGGCTGGAAAAATGTTTGGGTTTTTCTGTGAGTTGGTGGTGACCAAACATAATCGTTTGTGGAGCTTTCGCTGTAAAGCGTTTTTGAAATCAGACACTGTGGCTGGATTTATCTTTAATGTGGTGCCTAATACTTGTATGTTTGAGAAATTTGATTTATTAGATTTCTGTTGATTTGTATTTGGCGTTCTGCAATTTCATTGGTTGTTGTCGAGGGGTTCCGCTAGCGAAACGGGGTTTTGGGATCTATCAAATTTTGGGATCTATCATTGATTGAATCAGATGGCCCATTTATCACAAAACCCACTGATATTTTCAAATGGTTTAATTATTTTTTTCATTGGCAAGATTAGAAAACTTAGTCATGACATGCCAAAAGCATGGCACTACACATCCAAGTATAACTGATCAAATTATGAAAGACAAGCATTGTAATTTTTTGTTCCGTAAAGTGAGCGTGGAAGAAGTGAACATATTATTGTTGTCTATCAACAATGACAAGCCGGACTTCCGGCAATGGCGAAGCTCTAGCAAGACGTGTCTGCGTAGCATCCTCGAACTTTCAAAACATTTTAAGTCATTTTGACAGGTCTACCTGTTCATTAATAGTTGGAAGTTAAAACATCTCTTTTATCGCCAAAACAAAAGATGCCCAATATGTCAAAGCCTCAGATGAGGCATGGAACAATGCCCTCCTCTGACAGCCCTTCTTCTGGCTCAGTGGATGCTAGCTCGGAAGAAGCACCAGCATGGCTCAGAATGGAGATGGACAAGGGTATAACAAAAATCCAAGAGACACTTTCTGTCAGAAAAGTCACAACCGGATGAGTGACAAAGTTAGAAAAAGACCAGGCTGCCATCCTGGACATCCACGAGGACGTGGACCAAAAGTACAAGAAGTTGCAAGACACCATCTCTAAACTCCAGGATGCATTTGATTATTATGAACATTTCCAAAGGCGCTCGAATTTGAGACTTCATGGTTTCCCTGGGGCCATGGAGGGAAGAGACGCCATCCTCTTTCTACAGGAATGTATTCCCAAACTTCTGGATCTATCCCCCTCCGCACGCCCACTGGAAATCGAGAGGGCCCATCGCACCCTAAGGAGGCGGCTGTCTGACCAGGTTGCACCCTGGGCATTTGTCATTATATTTCTACGTACCAGGACACTGTTTGCATCCTCTCTGCTGTCCGAGCAAAGGGAGAGCTCAAGTATGGAGATACGAGAATCATGATCTTTCAGGATCTATCTCCATACTACACAAGAGAAGCATGGCTTTTTTCCCACTGAAGAGGCTTCTGCGTCAGGCAGGCTTGGCATATGGCCTACGCTACCCGGTGATCGAAACCAAGAATGGTGAACACACATTTGACTCTGTAGAGATGGCTGAAACATACATGAGGAAATAACTCCCTGACTTGTTCATGTCTTCTACATCATGGGGAAGTGTCTTTTGAACTTGGATACAGTGGATAGTGAACTGTTAGAACATGAGGAAACAATGAAATTACTTATATGATCGACTGGCTAGCACGACAATGACTGGCGAGGTAAAGTTGGATCATAGCTAATGTTGGCTGCGTTAATTAGCCAACTTGCTAAGTTTACAAGGGTGCAACTATAGCTACAGCCACACTATGCCAGGTAGTTACATTTTTGATGTATACTTTTATTTTACACATAGAGGTCCAGTCAGGTTTGGTTAAATAGTTATGTGGCTTTTGACTGGGTTTCAAGCCTAACTATGTTGTTTATATGACTGTTAGGTACTATTACATTTGCTGGCTTGTTTATTGTTAGAGATGTATGCTGGTGTTAGTGATACCGAGACAGGGATAAACTACTCACTGGCTGGCCGTCTAATTGCCAGCTAGCTGAACGCTTTACAGTTGTGTATGTGCCTACATGGGTGTGTATATATATATATATATATATAATATAATATAATATTTTGAGGGGAGGGTGAACTCAGGAGGATGGTGATTGTTTATCTACTTGTCCCTATTTTATATTTACATTTACATTTACATTTAAGTCATTTAGCAGACGCTCTTATCCAGAGCGACTTACAAATTGGTGCATCCACCTTATGACATCCAGTGGAACAGTCACTTTACAATAGTGCATCTAAATCTTAAAGGGGGGGGGTGAGAGGGATTACTTATCCTATCCTAGGTATTCCTTAAAGAGGTGAGGGATGGTAGTTATCGTCTGGTATAGGTTTTCATCTATTCATCATAGCTTGATGTCTTTTTTCTGTGCTGCTTGGGTGCATTTGTGGTCACCGCTTTTGCCGCCGCGCGGCATGCTTTTACAGGGTGCATTGGGGAATGCCGATTGGTTGAAATTTGGGTGTGCGGGTAGGCTCTGTTGGTGACTATGAACACATCCTCTGTTTTTGTTGTTGTTGAGACATGCTCAAGTGGGGCTAAATAGTCTGGTCATTATGTTGCCGATGTCTGTCTCTTTGATTCAAATGGTATTTTATTACTTGTCTAGCAATATTTTCATGTTACAAGGAACAGTCAGTACACTTCTAATGCCATATACATATAATTTAGAATTACCTAATTTGAGCGATGCTATGCATAGCTGGTACAGTTGAAGTTGGAAGTTTACATGCACCTTAGCCAAATATGTTTAAACTCAGTTTTTCACAATTCCTGACATTTAATCCTAGTAAAACTTCCCTGTCTTAGGTCAGTTAGGATCACCACTTTATTTTAAGAATGTGAAATGTCAGAATAATAGTCGAAGACTGTCACGATTGCTGTCGTCGTGAAAATGACCGGACCAAGGTACAGCATGGTGAGCGTACATATCTTTATTTGATAAATGTTGCCAACAAAACAAAGAACAAGGAAACGACCGTGAAGCTTACTTAGGCTATAATGCCCCTAACAAAGACAACTACCCACAATACAAAAGGAAAAAAGGCTGCCTAAGTATGATTCCCAATCAGAGACAACGATAGACAACTGTCCCTGATTGAGAACCATACCCGGCCAAAACATAGAAGCAAAGAACACCTGAGTCACACCCTGCTCAACCAAACAAAGAGAATAAAAAGATCTCTACAGTCAGGGCGTGACAGTACCCCCCCGCTCCCCCAAAGGTGCGGACACCGGCCGCAAACCTGATACTATAGGGGAGGGTCTGGGTGGCCATCTACTTCAGTGGCGGCTCCGGTGTGGGACCCAGACCTGCTCCACCTCTGACTCCCCCCACTTTGGTAGCGCCTCTGGTGCGGGGACCCTTGCCGCCAACCCCGGACTGGGGACCCTCCCTGACGGCTCTGTACTGGGGACCGACTCAGTACGGAGACTGACGCTGGAGGCTCCGGACTGGAGACCGTCGCTGCAGGCTCCGGACTGGAGACCGTCGCTGCAGGCTCACCAGGCTGGGAGACCTACTGGAGGCCTAGTCCATGGAGCAGGCACAGGGTGAACCGGGCTTTGGGGGAGCACTGGGGATCTGGTGCTTATCCTTGGTACTACTCTTCCAGGCTGAATGGCCCCTTTAGCCTGGCACCTCCAGAGCACAGGCAGAGGTCGAACTGGGTTGTGGGGAAGCACTGGAGATCTGGTGCTTCGAACTTGCACCGCTCCTCGTGGCTGAATGCCCACTTTAGCCCGGTACGTGCGGAGCACAGGCACAGGTCGCCCTGGGCTGTGGCAGCGCACCGGACACACAGTGTGCAGAACCGGCGCAGGATACCCTGGGCCGAAGAGGCGCACCAGAGACCAGGAGCGCTATGCTGGCACAATCTGTCCTGGCTGGATGCCCACTCTAGTACAATACATGCAGAGAGCTGGCTCAGAGCTCACCGGGCTGTGAACGCGTACTGGAGACACTGTGCGCTTCACCGCATAACACGGTGCCTGGCCAGTACTGCACCCCCTACCGTGAGCACGGGGAGTTAGCTCCTCCAACCTCCCCTTGTGCCCCCCCAAAAACATTTTTGGGGAGTGGCTTCCCGGTCTTCCTTGCCAGTCGTGACCCTGTGTAATGCTGGTCCCCTTTTCTCTCTGCTTCCGCCTTCCTCGCTGCCTCTGCCTGCTTCCACGGCATGCTCTTGTGTCCTGACTTCACCTCCTCCCAGGTCCATGATGTCCTCCACTCTGTCTGCCCCTCCTGGCCACGCTGCTTGGTTCGCTTGTGGTGGGTAGTTCTGTCACGAACGTCGTCAGGGTGGAAATTACCGGACCAAGGTGCAGCATGGTGAGTGTACATATCTTTATTTGATAAATGTCACCAGCAAAACAAAGAACAAGGAAACGACCGTGAAGCTTACTTAGGCTTTAATGCCCCTAACTTAGACGATTACCCACAAATACAAAATGAAAAAAGGCTGCCTAAGTTTGATTCCCAATCAGAGACAACAATAGACAGCTGTCCCTGATTGAGAGCCACACCCGGTCAAAACATAGAAACAAAGAACATAGAGTATCCAACCCGAGTCACACCCTGACCAACAAAACATAGAGAATAAAAAGATCTCTGCGGTCAGGGCGTGACAAAGAGGATGATTTATTTCAGCTTTTAATTCTTTCATCACATTCCCAGTGGTTCAGAAGTGTATATAAACTAAATTAGTATTTGGTAGCATTGCCTTTAAATAGTTTAACTTGGGTCAAACATTTCAGGTAAACTTCCATAAGCTTCCCACAATAAGTTGGGTGAATTTTGGCCCATTCCTCCTGACAGAGCTGGTGTAACTGAGTCAGCTTTGTATGCCTCCTTGCTCGCACATGCTTTTTCAGTTCTGCTTACAAATGTTCTATATAGGATTGAGGTCAGAGCTTTGTGATGGCCACTCCAGTACCTTGACTTTGTTGTCCTTAAGCCATTTTGCCACAACTTTGGAAGTGAGCTTGGGGCCATTGTCCATTTGCAAGACCAATTTGTGACCAAGCTTTAACTTCCTGACGGATGTCTTGAGATGTTGCTTCAATATAGCCACACAACTTTTTTTTCCATATGATGCCATCTATTTTGTGGAGTGCACCAGTCCCTCTTGCAGTAAAGCACCCACACAACATGATGCTGCCACCCCCGTGCTTCACCCAATTTTACCTACCTCATCCCCATACTGTTTATATTTATTTACTTTTCTGCTCTTTTGCACACCAATATCTCTACCTGTACATGACCATCTGATCATTTATCACTCCAGTGTTAATCTGCAAAATTGTAATTATTCGCCTACCTCCTCATGCCTTTTAAACACAATGTATATAGACTCTCTTTTTTCTACTGTGTTATTTACTTGTTAATTATTTACTCCATGTGTAACTCTGTGTTGTCTGTTCACACTGCTATGCTTTATCTTGGCCAGCTTGGCCAGGTCGGCCAGGCCATCTTGGCCAGGTCGCAGTTGCAAATGTGAACTTGTTCTCAACTAGCCTACCTGGTTAAATAAAGGTGAAAATCACGTGGCACAAGACAGGGTTCAGTTTTTCCTGAAAGATTATTTGTTTAGGACAAATCGCTCCATTTTCTGCGTCACGTTTAGCTACGGAAAAAAAAACTGTATCCAGGATTGTGTAAATCTATCCGCAAGCTCATTAGCATAACACAACGTTAACTATTCATGAAAATCACAAATGAAATGAAATAAATCTATTTGCTCTCAAGCTTAGCCTTTTGTTAACAATACTGTCATCTCAGATTTTCAAAATATGCTTTTGAACCATAGCTAAACAAGCATTTGTGTAACAGTATTGATAGCCTAGCATAGGATTATGCCTGGCATTCAGCATGCAACATTTTCACAAAAACCAGAAAAGCATTCAAATAAAATCATTTACCTTTGAAGAACTTCAGATGTTTTTAATGAGGAGACTATCAGTTAGATAGCAAATGTTCAGTTTTTACAAAAAGATTATTTGTGTTGACAAATCGCTCCGTTTTCTTCATCACGTTTGGGTAAGAAAAAATAAATAAATAAGTAATTAAAACGCTAACTTTTTTCCAAATTAACTCCATAATATCGACAGAAACATGGCAAACGATGTTTAGAATCAATCCTCAAGGTGTTTTTCACATATCTATCGATGATAAATCCTTCCTGGCAGTTGACTTTCTCTTCTGAAGAAATGGAACGCGCATGGACCTAGAGATTACGCAATAATTTCGACACAAGACACCGGGCGGACACCTGGTAAATGTATTCTCTTATGGTCAATCTTCCAATGATATGCCTACAAATAAGTCACAATGCTGCAGACACCTTGGAGAAACGACAGAAAGGGCAGGCTCATTCCTGGCGCATTCACAGCCATATAAGGAGACATTGGAACATAGCTCCTTCAGAATCTGGGGCATTTCCTGTATGAAACTTCATCTTGGTTTCACCTGTAGCATTAGTTCTGGGGCACTCACAGATAATATCTTTGCAGTTTTGGAAACGTCAGAGTTTTTTCTTCCCAAAGCTGTCAATTACATGCATAGTCGAGCATCTTTTCGTGCCAAAATATCTTGTTTAAAACGGGAACGTTTTTTATCCAAAAATTAAAAGAGCGCCCCCTATCTTGAAGAAGTTAATATTGGTAGCAAAACCAGATTCATTACATTGGCAGTCATTTAGCCAAAAAATGCACAGCTATAATATGGAAGAGTGACACTCCGCCATGCAAGCAGATGTGGCTAAAAGAACTAATTTACTATATTAATCTGAAAAAAAATTATGTACAATTTACATAATTAACCCTTTGAATTTACTGATGTCTGGAGTGACTT
Organism: Oncorhynchus gorbuscha; assembly: GCF_021184085.1. Taxonomy (NCBI): domain Eukaryota; kingdom Metazoa; phylum Chordata; class Actinopteri; order Salmoniformes; family Salmonidae; genus Oncorhynchus; species Oncorhynchus gorbuscha. Next base: position 39,967,801 of record NC_060189.1, on the reverse strand, counting down.
TCAGCAGTTTCAGAGTCATCACCTTAGCTGCCTCATTGTTACTTTCTTCATTAATGTATTATTACTATTGTTATTATTATTTGTTTTGCATTGAATAATTTGTTTTCTAGCATTGTGAAGGCACATGACAGCCCACTTGGAGGTTGCCAAAAACCACCTTAAAACTCCCCGACCATGAGAAACCATTTTTTCTGGTCTGATGAAACCAATATTGAACACTTGGCCTGAATGCCAAGTGTCACGTCTGGAGAAAACCTGGCGCCATTTTTTAGCGGCAGGGAATGGGACACTAGTCAGGATCGAGGGAAAGATGAACGGAGCAAAGTACAGAGAGATCCTTGACGAATATCTGCTCCAGAGCACTCAGGACCTCAGACTGGGGCGAATGTTCCTCTTGTAGTAACAGGACAACGACCCTAAGCACACTGCCAAGACAATGCAGGAGTGGCTTCAGGACAATTCTCTGAATGTCCTTGAGTGGCCCATCCAGAGGCCGAACTTGAACCCGATCAAACTTCTCTGGAGTGACCTGAAAATAGCTGTGCAGTGACGCTCCCCATCCAACCTAACAGAACTTGACAGGATCTGTAGATAAGAATGGGAGATACTCCCCAAATACAGGTGTGCCAAGCTTATAGTGTCATACCCAAGAAGACTCAATGCTGTAATCACTGACAAAGGTGCTTCAACAAAGTACTTAGTAAAGGGTCTGAATACTTCTGTAAATGTGATCTTTCAGTTTCTAATTTGTAATAAATGTGCTAAGATATCTACTAACCTGTTTTGCTTTGTCATTATGGGGTATTGTGTGCAGATTGACGGGGGAAAAACTATTCAATCCATTTTAGAATAAGGCTGTAACGTAACAAAATGTGGAAAAAGTCATGGAGTCTGCATACTTTTCGAATGCACTGTATATCCTAGCTACCGAACTAACCGTTAGTAATCTTATTCAATGATGCCATACCGCCAAAACAACAACATATATTGCTACTTATTAGCCTGTGCTTAATTTGTAAACCGGAACAAGAAGTGAGCACGATTGGGGGGTGACCTGGGAAGCTCTGAGATACCGGAAAGCATGCAAAAAAATGTTTACGCATTTCATGCAATTCTACATATTTCTACATGACTGGAACTTACAGCGTTTTTGAACTACTATGCAGATATGAAACAAACAGACAATCATAATATCAGTCAAAAATGTCAAATTCCCAGTTTATGCTGCAAAAAAAGGTTTTGAAAAAAAGGTTATATTTGACCCAAAGGCATTATTGGCAAAATAGAATGATTCAAAAATTAACCAAAATATTTCGTAGCCGTCCAAAATATATTGCTATCAGGTTGTAAATCACAGGCCTACATTGTTTACTGCCTCCACCCATTCGGGATGCACTGTTTCATTATCAATGACTCAATATTTTGAACAAGGAAGGATGACTGTAACTAAGACTGGGAATGTCAATACAATCAAACTAGCAAGGGCAATGATCACAAGTCAGTCATAAGGCTTATAGGCTAATGCACATATGCCAAACACAAGGCCCGCGGGCCAAATAGGACACACTAGGAAGTATAAATACGTTGAGTCACCTACTTTCTGAAATTACAGCCTGACGTGTTCAACTTCAATTGCGCTGCTTTTTTGTGTCCCATTTACAAAGTGTACAGACACATCCCTCAGTCCTAGCTAGGCTACTAAAATGTTGCAGACTGGCTTCGGTTTATAAAGCTTGACAATGAATAACCAAAAACCAAAACACCATGCAAAAGAGAAACATGTAGGCTTATTAAAGCAACATTTGAGCAGCAGCCCCATACAGCAATGCTGCATTCAACCAAACCGGTAATCCATGCAGTGAAAAGAAATTCAAAACATGTTTTAAATGCCAATGTTACAACAGCCTATAGATATGTTTTTGTTACTTAGAGTTATTCAATTATTTGTGATTAGGGTCACAGCATATTATGCACATCTGCAAGCTTAGCAGCAAATGCTGGACATATTAAAATAAAAGAGATAAATAATATATGTTAATGCTATATACAGCATCCTATGTATGTAAGTTCACAATATTTTTTTCTTATAAAACAATGGCCAGTCTGGGTTGCTAGCTAGCTAGATATGCTGAACTTGAACGACTGTTATCCACAGTTAGGATATATCTTAGTTGGCAATCAAATGTATTTGCCATCGAACAAATGGGCGGGCAGTTCCCATTCAGTTGTCAAAACTTGGGTTGGTATAAGCATGCATTGGCAGGCAAGCTGCAGAAGGAAGAGCAGGCTACTATTCCCAATCATTTTATCAGTGCAGTCAGAGTTTATCTAATGTTCTTCGTTAGATTTAAGCTCATCTCGCTCTGGTTTGTATTAGTTGTTGATCTTTTCGATGTGCATATGCAACTGAGGGAGAGAGCCTACCTTTTCATGGTTGTTTAACCAATAGGACTGTGAAGTTCCCAAATGTAAGAGGACTCCTGTGGTTTTTACATGTTTGCAGAAATTCATTTAGGTGTGTTTTGTGTCTTTTGGCGAATGTGTTCTAATGATCTAAAGTCGTGCTGTTGCTACTGCCTCTAAACACAGTCCAGTTCAAAATTAATAATGGCAGGCCCGTGTGGCAAATGGTTTATTTGCATATAGGCCTACTGTAGCTCTGATTTGCTATGGCGCACCGGTCTGCGCAGACTCCAGTCCTAGACAAGACATGTGTTTTTATTAGGTTTTATTTACTGCAGTTTCTATTAATTGTCCAAACGCACAGCCACTTTTCCACTCTGTATTTTTATAGAATTTTCACAAATGCCTTACTATATGAAAATGACCATATCTAAGTGCTTGCTTGTCATTTTTTTAAATAGTGTCAGGTTCTTCCTGGGGGTATATGAACAGATTTCATATTGCTAAAACCGTGTCAGTTCCACTTTAAAAACCTGCTGTATGTAAAATATTGTCTGCTATAGCTTGGAAAATAAATACATGAGACTCTGGAAGACAACATAATAATGTTTGTTTCCAACGGTAGGGCTGTTTTTCAAAAGAATCACGATACTGCTATTGTCCCGGCCCTACTAAGAGGTCAAAATAATACTCTGAAATATTGAAAATTATGATAATGTACTTTTTTAAACAATGTGTGCAATTTCAGCCTGTTCAGGTGGGGTGGATCTTTTGGCCCACATCATGACGTCACAATGTGATCTGATTATAATAGACCAATGACTGTTCATCTCGGTAAATGGATGGATCTAGACCATCCTGTAGCCAATCAAGGTTGTGTATGTAAATATCTTAAAACATGTTTCCTAATTGTCACGCCCTGGTCGAAGTATTTTGTGTTTATCTTTATGTATTGGGTCAGGCCAGGGTGTGGCATGGGGTTTTTGTATTGTGGTGTGTTTTGTCTTGGGGTTTTGGTGTGTATATATGGGGATTGTAGCTAGTGGGGTGATCTAGCAAAGTCTATGGCTGTCTGGAGTGGTTCTCAATCAGAGGCAGGTGTTTATCGTTGTCTCTGATTGGGAACCATATTTAGGCAGCCATATTCTTTGAGATTGATTGGGTGATTGTCCTTAGTGTCTTTGTTCCTGGCTGTGTTAGTTTTCACTAGTATAGGCTGTTTCGGTTTTTGTTACGTTCTTTGTTTTGTAGTGTTTGTATTTTAGATTCATGTTACGTTTTTATGTTCATTAAACATGGATCGCAATCTACACGCTGCGTTTTGGTCCGACTCTCCTTCACCACACCTAGAAAACCGTTACACTAATGCCAACATGATAAGAGCATTTCAAGGGCCAAGGAGGCTCAGGGAAATAAATTACATTTATTTTTGAGTTATTTTCATTAAATAAACACAGACAGGGATTTATTAAACATACAGTATTTTTTTAAATACAAAGACTACATGGGGCTTTAATAGCTGTCAAATACTTGCTTCCTCTGTCCTTGGGAGAATCTCAATTACATTTCCTTGATTCGTTGCATTCTCTTTCTTCGCCTCCTTCTCAAAACCCATTTGATGAGGTCAGAAGTCCTTCCCCTCTCACCTTCTTATCTAATGGGGTTCGAGAAGAGGGAGAGAATACATGAGGAATCAAGGAAATGCAATTGAGATTCTCCCCTTGTTTTTCCTATTCCTCACCTCCCTCTTAAGGGCACAATGGAGGAGAGGAGTGATAGTTCCTACCCTGAAGCTACAATGCTCTTTCAAGGAAAGGCAAGGAGCCGAGGAAACAAGTACAGAAGAAACAATTTTATGGCTAGTTTTCAGGCACAGACTCACACATTCAAGCCCAATGCTTGAACAGTTTACTGATTATAATGATTTCATTATTGGTTATTATTATTGTCAATTTTGTTGACAGAATCCATTGTATGTTATTATTGTATTATATTATGTCAACTATTAAAACATAGAAATGCTGTTGTTTATTATTTTAATTCTTCAGGAATGTTTAGCATGGCTATAAATGATGAAGCAGTTGACTAAAGCACAAAAAGACCTGGCAACTAGGCGTGACAAAAACATATGGTGTCCATGTTTCTTGTGACATTTTGAATGACATGTAGATGTTTTGTTGTTGCTAGATGGAGTTATGGTCTCATTGTGCCTACCTAGACCTGTATTCCTGTAACTACACATTGGATCCTGTAAGACAGTCATATTTAAATGTACATCAAACCATTTTACAATTTTGACCATGATGTCACACATTGTAAGCATTTCACTGTAAGGTCACCTGTTGTATTCGGCGCATGTGACAAATAAAATTTGATTTGATTGGGCCCTTTATTTATAGAACGACCCACATTGTCACGATCGTGAGGAGAGACGGACCAAGTTGCAGCGGATGTTGGGTTCCAAATATTTATTATAAAGTGAAACTTAGCAAAACAAAACAATAAATCAAATAAACTAACAACGAAACATGATGCACAAAACACAAAATAATATCCCACAAATTCAGGTGGGAAAACAACCTGCCTAAATATGATCCCCAATCAGAGGCAACGATAAACAGCTGCCTCTAATTGGGAACCATATTAGCACCCACATAGAAATATCTATACTAGATCACCCCCTAGTCATCCCCTGACCTACTACACCATAGAAAACTAAGGGCTCTCTATGGTCAGGGCGTGACACACACACACATACAAACATATATTTGCAAGCACACACACACGCTCTCTATCACTCTGGCGCATGTAAGCACACCCCAAAAATATATATACAAAGTGTGTCAGTGCTTGCCTTTGTGTACATTTGCTTAAGTGTTGAGTGGAGACATGCTGCAGTTGATGTTTGTGTGTGCATCAATATCTGTTTCAACTTTCGCTGTATTTGTGTGTGTGCCAGAGTGATAGAGGAAGTGTATGTGCTTGCATACATGTGTTTGTGCAGTGTGTATATGGGTCTGTACAGAGTGTGTTCATACAATGCATCTGTGTCCTTACAGCAAGATGTCTGACGTCAAATACTACAAATATTTGCTGCCACCACTAATTTCTTGTGACTACTAAGACTTTGTCATTGAATACTCTTGGTTGGAGGATAATTAACAGTGGTGTATTGTTCCACATGTCAACTATCTGTTATTCTATGTGATCACTCATCACATTCTTGGCTTCTACCACCTCGCACCCGGCTGCTACCCACTGGTGTCCTCACAGACCTGCTAAGGTATGCAATACCGCAGACCACCTACTACACTGCGTGGTAAATGAGCATTTTAAAAATAAGCCATGTGGGAGATGGCCCAGTATAATGCTTTAACAAACAGAAATGTGTATGTTGGAAATAGGAATGGACACAATTAGCTCTGGTGCTGGAAGATAGAAGCCATAGCCATTTTTTTTGTATAGAGTAGAGAGCGAGAAAGGGGGGGAGAGAGACAGACCTGGGATTGGTTGTTGCTGCTGCAGATGTAGGATCTTAATTTGATCATCCTGTTGTAGGATAACTTTCCTAGTGTATTTTTAAAAGGCTTCTGAAGTTTGTGATTTCCAATTTGACAATTCAGATTCGATTATCCCTTACGAAAAATGTATGAACCTCTAGAAAAATGTCCATTAATTATAATCCACATAATAATTCACATTTCGTGTTGCTGGAGGATTATTTTCCTGCTGTAGCAAACTGGCCCAAATTAAGATCATACATTTGTATAGCTGTCTGAGATCTTGCATTGGAGCTCGTAGAGAGAGAGTCATATAAAATCACATCTCTGCCTAAATATCAGCTGTAAAGGCCGTCCGGTTCAGCCACACACACATATAGGAAGCCTTTATTAAAGCAGTCATTTTGAACTGTCAGCCATGAAGTATAAGTCACGCAAACGCAAGTGCACACGAATGTGCGCACCAGCACAAACAAGCATGCAAACACGCACCCACACACACACACTCTTATGTGATTACTCATTGAGTGTTCGACAACTCAGACTCGCTACGCAAGTGACAAGGACTACAGACTTTCTGTTCGATTGAATGTTAGAATGGGCAAAACTAGTGACCTAAGCAACTTTGAGTTGTATGATCATCAGAGCCAGGCACGCCGGATCCAGTATCGCAGAAACGGCTGCCCTCCTGGGCTTTTCATGCATGACAGTGTCTAGGGTTTACCGAGAATGGTGTGACAAACAAAACACATCTAGTCAACGGGCAGTTCTTTGGGGCGAAAACAGCTCGTTGATGAGAGAGTTCGAAGGAGAATGGCAAGAATCGTGCAAGCTAACAGGCAGGCCACAAACAGTCAAATAACAGCGCTGGATAAATCTTCTTTAGGGATAGGGGGCAGTATTTTCATGTCCGGATGAAAAGCGTGCCCAAAGTAAACTGCCTGTTACTCAGGCCCAGAAGCTAGGATATGCATATAATTAGATTAGGTAGATTTGGATAGAAAACACTCTAAAGTTTCTAATACGGTTAACATAATGTCTGTGAGTATAACAGAACTGATTTGGCAAGAACAAACCATCCAGGGGAAAAAAATTGAGGTCATAGTATTTCCCAATAGGTTTCTATGGAAAGCCCTATTTAATAGGAACCTGGTTGCAGTTCCTATGGTTTCCACTAGATGTCAACAGTCTTTAGAAATTGTTCAATGGTTTTCTTTTGAGACATGAAGAAGTAGGGCTGTTCTTTGTAAGGGGATCTTGCATCTTGCAATTTTGGATGAAAAGCGTGCCCAAATTAAACTGCCTTCTACTCAGGCCCAGAAGATAGGATATGCATATAATTGGTAGATTTGAATAGAAAACACTCCTATGTTTCCAAAGCTGTTACCATAGTGTCTGTGAGTATAAAATAACTGATTTGGCAGGCGAAAACCTGAGAAAAATCCATTCAGGAAGTAGGATTTGTTTTTGTGTTTTGCCATTACAGTATCCATTGACTTAGAACTCAAATTGCAGTTCCTATGCCTTCCACTAGATGTCAACAGTCTTTAGAAATTGTTTCAGGCTTGTATTCTGAAAAATGAGGGGGTAAGAGCAGTCTGAATGAGTGGACCCTGCCGTGTCACAGAGCTTTTTCATGCTTGCGACAGAGTGCCTTTCTTGTTTACCTTTTATATTGACAATGTTATTGTCGGGTTGAAACATTATTGATTATTTAGGCTAAAAACAACCTGGGGATTGAATATAAACAATCTTTTGACATGTTTCTATGAACTTTACGGATACAATTTGGATTTCTTTTGTCTGCCTGTTGTGACTGTGTTTGAGCCTGTAGATTACTGAAGAAAAGAGAGACTTTATCGAACATTTATTGAATAAATGAAGATCATCAAAGGTAAGTGATTAATTTTATCTCTATTTCTGACTTGTGTAACTCTTCTACTTGGCTGGTTACTGTTTGTAATGATTTGTCTACTGGACGATGTTCTCAAATAATCGCAAGGTATGCTTTTGTCGTAAAGCATTTTTTAAATCTGACATCGTGGTTGGATTCACAAGAAGTTCATCTTTAAACCTATGTAAAATAGTTGTTTCTTTTCTGGATTTTTATAATGAGTATCTCTGTATTTGAATTTGGCACTCTGCAATCTCACTGGATGTTGCGTCCCACATACCCTAGAGAGGTTAACATCTGCTAACCACATGCATGTGACAAATAACGTGTGATTTGATTTGAGTACTAACCACTGGTCCTGGGATTCACACCTGGACTCCATTACCTTCATAATTTCGACCCCTTTATATGTCACTCTCCCAGGTTCGCTCACCAGTTGGTATTGTTCTTGTGTCTCAGCATACTGCCTTATGTTAGTGTTGTGTTCTTGGATTTGTTGTTTTATTAAAATGTTTCACCTGCTCCGAATCACCGCCCCATCATTACAGAACAGCAACTCAAAATATGGAAGCAGCAGGACAACTGGACATCTCCCAGACAATCAATGAACAAGATTACCTTCTTTGTCAATTCCATGATCAGCTGGCTCAACTGGGGATGCCCTTGGAAGATGTTCTCCGCAGTCTACAATGTCTCAACAGAGGAGGATATTCTAGAGCCAGTCTACCCAACGAGTCAGCACACCAGCCCATTTAGCAACCCGCTCAGGTCAGCGATGCCCGTCTATCCTTCCCGGCGAAATATGATAGGACACCATCCAAATGCTGTGGCTTCCTCCCTCAGTGCTCCCTTTATTTCGGACAGCTCCCACCACCAAGAGGTCTAAGATTGCCAAGGTTATTTCTCTGACTGGGCAAGTATTGGAATGGGCTATGGCCGTCTCGTCTCGAGGAGAGGAGGAACTTGAGTCTTATGAGGGGTCCATGGCTCCATTTAAATGTATTTTTGATCATCCCGTGGAGGGCAGAGAGGGAGGTGAGAGTCTGCTTCAGTCTTACTTTCCGGACAGTAGCAGCTTCCAGTGGATGGAGTGAGCCAGCGCTCAGCACGTTATTTAGAAAAGGTCTGCCCGAGGAGGTCCAGATGAACTGACCTGCCGAGATGACAACCTCACCCTGGACTCATTGTGATGGCCATCCATCTGGGTAACCTCCTCTGGGAGCTTCGGCATCTACATCGCTTCTCTCCCTCCTTCGGCAAGTGTTCGGAATCAGAGCCTGAACCCATGGAGGTAGGGGTTTTACACACCTTCTCGTAGCGCAACAATGCCAGTCCGTACTGTGGCCAGGGAGGGCACAAGCGCCAGCAGTGTCCGTTAATTCAGAATCCGGGATCCACTAGAGCAGAGGGATGGATGTTACAGCCACTGAACCAGGAGTGAGTATTCCATCTACTGCTCTCCCTGTTAGACTCATTTTAGTGCCCATCACTCTGGCTGACTGTCCCCCATGCCCTGTGTCTACAGCTTTAGTGGATTCCGGTGCCGCATGGAACTTTATGGATCAGAACCTTGCCTCCTCTCTCAATATTACTACCTACCTACCCGCTCTCCTCTCCTTTTCCGGTTCAAGGTCTTGACTGTCAGCCTCTAGGATGTGGAACCATCACACACATCAACCAACTACTCACCCTCACCGTTGAGCCCAATCACCAATAAAACATCACCAGTTCACAAGATCATCCTCGGCATACCTTGGTTTCAGCGGCATAACCCTACCATCTCATGGTCAAGGATGAGACTCACCGACCCTTTCCCGCTGGTGCCATCAGCCATCGAGCAGCTCTGCAGGGCCCGGTTCTTCACCAAACTCGACCTGCCGAGTGCCTGCAATCTCACTCGCATCCAGGAGGCGGACGAGTGGAAGACGGCGTTCAGCACGATGTCTGGTCACTACGAGTACTTGGTTATGCCCTTTGCCTTAGCCAATGGTCAGTCAGTGTTCAAGGCATTCGTCAATGAGGTGCTTGGACAACAGGTGATTGTGTACATCGATGACATCCTGATCTTCTCGACCAACCTAGAGGATCATATCACTCACTTTCGAGCAGTCCTGGAACGCCTCTTGGCTAACTACCTGTTCATCAAGGTGGAGAAGTGACAATTCCACCAGAGGGCTGTCTCCTTCTTGGGCTACCAAATCAGCCCGCAGGGAGTGAGGATGGAGGAAAAGAAGGTAGATGCGGTAAGGTCATGGCCAGTCCCAACCACCATCAAGTGGTTACAACAGTTCTTGGGGTTTGCAACTTTTACCACCGCTTCATCAGGAACTTCCGCACTGTCGCCGCCCCTCTCACCTCCCTCCTCAAGGGTGAGTCTTGTAGGTTGGTTTGGTCTCAAGCAGCCGACAAGGCCTTTCTTCTCCTCAAGGGGCGTTTCACCTCCACCCCCTTGCTAAAACACCCAGACCCACACTACCTTTTGTGGCTGAGGTTGGTGCATCGGTGGTGGCCGTAGGGGCAGTTTTGCCACAGACTGGAGAACTCACTAAAATTGTATCCTTTTGCGTTCTTCTCCAACAATCTCGCAGAGAGGAATTACGACGTCAGCAATCGAGAGCTCTTGGCAGTGAAGTTGGCATTAGAGGAGTGGAGACACTGGTTGGAGGGTGCCAAGGAACCGTTCGTCATCCTCACTGAACATTGGAACCTTGAGTACATACAGACAGCGAGGAGACTGAATCGGCTATAAGCCAGGTGGGCCCTCTTCACCAGGTTTGACTTCACTCTGACCTATCGCCCAGGTTCTAAGAACATCAAGGCCGATGCCCTGTCCGGTATCTATGATTCGGGAGAGGCTCCTGTCCAGTTGGCATCCATATAACCCATCCTCCAGAGTCGTGGGTCCAGTAGTTTAGGACATAGATGTGGACATCCGCCAGGCTCTAGAGAGGGAACCCGCACCCTGGAATTGTCCTCCCGTGCACATCTACGTTCCCACAGGAACAAGGGATCGGTTGCTGACCTGGGCACACACAGCTGCCGTTGCTGGTCATCCAGGTATTTCTTGCACCATCCATTCCATCACTGAGAAATACTAGTGGCCCACCTCGGGGGAGGATGTTACGCAGTATGTCAATTCCTGTTCCGTGTGCTCAAACTAAGTCTCCTTGGGAATTCCCAGCAGGGAAGCTCCTGCCGCTTCCTGTGCCTCAGCGACATTAGTCCCATCTTTCCATTGACTTTGTTACTGATCTTCTCCCTTCTGATGAATAGATTCTCCAAGTCATGTTGATGAATCCCTTTTCCTGGTCTTCGCACTGCTCTCCAGGTCACTGAGGCACTCTTCTAGCAGGTCTTCCGGCATTATGACCTTGAGGAGGACATTGTCTCAGACCGTGGCCCCCAATTCACATCCCGAGTATGGAAGGCCTTCTTGGAGAAGCTCGGGGTCACTGTTAGCCTCACATTCGGGTGAGACTCCTGCGCATCGGCCATCATCAGAAGGAGCAGGCAGACCATCATCGCAGTAAGACCCCTGTGTTCCATCCTCGGGATCGCGTCTGGCTCTCTAACAGGAAACTTCCACTCCGCCTGCCCTCCACTCCCCGGTTTGTTCAAAGTTCTCCATGAGGTGACATTCAGGTTACAATTACCCAGTCACTACCGTATCTCAACCTCTTTTCTTGTCTCCCCTCTCAGGCCGGTGGTTCCTGGTCCCCGAGCTGATGCTGTCCCCCCCCCCCCCCCCGGACATCGAGAGGAGGCCGGCATACGCTGTCAGATCCCTACTGGACTCCCGACGTCGTTGGGGTCAGCTCCAGTATCTGGTAGAGGGGTATGGCACAGAGGAGCGGTGTTAGGTTCCGGTGGAGGACATTCTGGTCCCCAACATCATCCATGACTTCCACCTTCACCGACCCGCTCCTCCTCATGGGTGGAGTCGCACGTTAAAGGGGGGGGGGGGGTACTGTCACATCTGCTCCTCCCCTCCAGCGTATGACGTCACCAGAGTACTAACCACCGGTCCAGGGATTCATCATCATTATGATTCACACCTGGACTCCATTACCCTTATAATTTCCTCCCCTTTATGTCACTCTCCCAGGTTCACTCACCAGTTGGTATTGTTCTTGTGCCTTATGTTAGTGTTGTGTTCTTGTTTTTTTTATTTTTACGTTTCACCTACTTCCAACTCAATTTTTCTTTAGGGCAAATGAAGTCTGACATTTCAAAGTTGGAATTCACAGCAACACCATCAAATTAAGACTACATCTGTTTCACCTACTTCCAACTCAATTTTTCTTTAGGGCAAATGAAGTCTGACATTTCAAAGTTGAAATTCACAGCAACACAATCAAATTAAGACTACATCTGTACGACTAATAACATTTGAAACACACACAGGCCCTGTATATTTATCCTGATTCAGATCACATCTTGAGGACTGTGGCCTGACAGTACTAACAGCACCAGTGTTTGTTTATTGGTCTACCCCGTTGTAATGGCAAAGGATTGAATACCTCTGAAAGGACGGGTGGGATGGATGGACCAGTGTGTCAGAATGCTCGGTCTGTGTCACTTGGGTCTGCTGGGGTTACTTTCTATGAGGAATTAAACACTCTGTTAACACTCTGTAAACCTTGACCATTTTCATATACAGTTCACTGTTAATTTCAAGGAAAGATGGAAGGGTGTACTCAAACAGGGGTTCACACACATACTATGCAGACATAGCCTGCTTCTTTCCTCCCCATTGTCTCATCTCTCTCATCTAAACACACACACGGCCAGAGCTATATTTAGGGGTGGCTAAATGACTGGAGGGGTGTGGGTCGCTGGCTCATCTTGCTAAAGTCCTTTTCAGGCAGCAATGCTGAGGACAGAGCCTGACAGATTGGTTGGGTGGACTGTGTGTGTGCGTATGTGAGGATGCACGCTACATGAGGGTAAGTAGTGGTCAGGGACATTTGAGGGGAGGCCTGGAGAGTGATCTGTGGTGAAAGTGACCTGTCTCCTATGAGAGAGTCAGCCAACAGTCAGACTCAAGGGGTTAGACTGTTACTGGACACTCATATTCAGTGTGTCAGCATTATCCGAGTTATGAATGTCTTCCTCTTTTAGAGAACATTGCCATAGACGCACATCAAAACAGACATGTCCTGAACTGAGACGCCTGACATTAAACTTGGGGAACAAGCAGATAAGTGGCAGCAGGCCTCAAGTTGTCCAGGCTCACAGATTACTATGACCTAGGAAGTGAGTGACCAATCACAGTCTAGATGCTGAAGACCACTCATTAATGGAAGCTGGTGTCCTTTACATTGGAGGATGGGCTCATTGTAATGGCTGGAATGGAATGAATGGACACTGAGCGGTATCAAACATGTTTGATACCCTTCCACTCATTCCATTTGAACAATCCTCCCTCCACCACAATTCACTGCAGCTGACATGAGTTCCATGACATCAAATATATTTTTTTAATTGTCTCATGCGCCAAATACAATAGGTATAGATAGACCTTACAGTGTAATGCTTACTTACGAGCCCCTAACCAACAATGTAGTTAAAAGAAAGACGGATAAGAATAAGAAATAAAAGTAACGAGTAATTAAAGAGCAGCAGTAAAATAACAATAGCGAGACAATATACTTGGGGTGTACCGTTATAGAGACAATGTGCGGAGGCATCGATTAGTTGAGGTAATATGTACATGTTGGTAGAGATATTAAAGTACTATGCATAAATGATAACAACAGAGAGGAGCAGCAGTGTAAAAGGGGGGGGGCGGGCAATGCAAATAGTCTGGGTAACCATTTGATTAAGTGTTCAGGAGTCTTATTGCTTGGGGGTAGAAGCTGTTTAGAAGCCTCTTGGACCGAGACTTGGCACTCCGGTACCGCTTGCCGTGCGGTAACATGCTCTTGAAGGTGCAGCTGTAGTACCTTTCGAGGATCTGTGGACCCATGCCAAATCTTTTCAGTCTCCTGAGGGGAATAGGTTTTGTTGTGCCCTCTTCAAAACTGTCTTGGTGTGCTTGGACCATGTTAGTTTGTTGGTGATGTGGACACCAAGGAACTTGAAGCTCTCAACCTGCTCCACTGCAGCCCCGTCGATGAGAATGGGGGCCTGCTCGGTCCTCTTTTTCATGCTGTCCACAATCATCTCCTTTGTCCTGATCATGTTGAGGGAGAGGTTGTTGTCCTGGCACCACACGGCCAGGTCTCTGACCTCCTCCCTATAGGCTGTCTCGTCACTGTCAGGCCTGTCAGGAAGTCCAGGATCCAGTTGCAGAGGGAGATGTTTAGTCCCAGGGTCCTTAGTTTATTGATGAGCTTTGAGGGCACTATGGTGTTGAACGCTGAATAGCATTCTCACATAGGTGTTCCTTTTGTCCAGGTGGGAAAGGGCAGCGTGGAGTGCAATAGAGATTGCATCATATGTGGATCTGTTGGGGCGGAATGCAAATTGGAGTGGGTCTATGGTTTCTGGAATAATGGTGACCCATGACCAGCCTTTCAAAGCACTTCATGGCTACAGACGTGAGTGCTGCGGGTTGGTAGTAATTTATGGAGGTAACCTTAGTGTTCTTGGGCACAGGCACTATGGTGGTCTGCTTAAAACATGTTAGTATTACAGAATCAGACAGGGAAAGGTTGAAAATGGGGAGAGGTTGAAAGATGGTCAGCACATGCTCGCAGTACACATCCTGGTAATCCATCTGGCCCTGCGGCCTTGTGAATGTTGACCTGTTTAAAGGTCTTACTCACATCGGCTGCAGAGAGCATGATCACACAGTCTTCCGGAACAGCTGGTGCTCTCATGCATGTTCCAGTGTTATTTGCCTCAAAGCGAGCATATAAGTAGTTTAGCTTATCTGGTAGGCTCGTGTCACTGGGCAGCTCTTGGCTGTAAGTCTGTAATGGTTTGCAAGCTCAGCAACATCCAACGACCATCAGAGCCGGTGTAGTACGATTCGATCTTAGTCCTGTATTGACCTCTTAGTCCTGTATTTAAGCTTTGCCTGTTTGATGGTTCGTCAGGGGGCATAGAGGGATTTCTTATAAGCTTCCAGGTTAGAGTCCTGGTCCAGGTTAGAGTCCTGCTCCTTGAAAGCGGCAGCTCTAGCCTTTAGCTCAGTGCAGATGTTGCCATGACTTCTGGTTGGGATATGTACGTATGGTCACTGTGGGGACGACGACGTCATCAATGCACTTATTGATGAAGCCAATGACTGATGTCATTTCAGTCTGTGCTAGCAAAACAGTCATGTAGCTTAGCATCTGCTTCATCTGACCACTTTTTTATTGATCTAGTCATTGTTGCTTGCTGCTTATTATGGTCAGATTTGCCAAATTTAAAGTGAGAGAGAGCTTTGTATGCGTTTCTGTTTGTGGAGTAAAGGTGGTCCAGAGTTTTTTTCCCTCTGGTTGCACATTTCACATGCTGACAGAAATGTGGAAAAACTGCTTCCCTGCTTTAAAGTCTCCGGCTATTAGGAGCGCCGCCTCTGGGTGAGCGTTTTCTTGTTTGCTTATGGCGGAATACAACTCATTCAATGCTGTCTTAGTGCCAGCCTCTGACTGTGGTAGTATGTAAACAGCTACGAAAAATACAGATGGAAACTCTCTAGGTAGGTAGTGTGATCAACAGCTTATCATGAGATACTCTGCCTCAGACGAACAAGAGCTTGAGACTCCCTTAGATATCGTGCACTAGCTGTTATTTACAAAAATACATAGTCCGCCACCCTTTGTCTTACCAGATGCCGCTGTTCTATCCTGCCGGTACAGCGTATTACCAGCCAGCTGTATGTTGATAGGGTCATCATTCAGCCATGGCTCCATGGCAGCCCGCCCTCTGGCCCCTTTTCCTCCCCCTCCTCTTCACGCAAATCACAGAGATCTGGGCCTGTTCCCGAGAAGGCAGTATATCGTTTGCGTCGGGCTCGTCAGACACGTTAAAAGAAAAAAAGGATTCTGCCAGTTCCTGTTGAGTGATTGCAGTCCTGATGTCCAGAAGTTGTTTTCGGTCAATGGCAACATTATGTACAAAATAAGTGACAAAATATGTTACAAAAAAATCTAATAAATGAACAAAAAAACACGATCGATTGGGGACAGGTAAAATGACTGCCTTTTTCTCCAGCTCCATTTTAATAGATCATATGACATTATCTATATATCCATCCAAGAGTTTCATGCAAATATTCTCAAATCTGCCTAAAATAGAGATGTGTTTCCACCAAAATGATTTATTGAGGATAAAAGTCTGAGCGTTACAACGTAGTGCACATACAAATAATGTTACAAGTTAAATGGGTTTCCATTGGATTTCAACTCTACTGATGGTTTTGTCACAAAAACTGTTGCGCACACTCTGGTCTTGGCACGTGTGCTCTACCCAACAGCTGGCAGATACAGTGCGGGTAGGTTACTTACATTATGAGATTATTATGGATAATATATTTTTATTTGTCAAAAGGCAGGCAAGCATCAATCCTCATGTCACCAGAATAAGACCCTCAATATTTATTGGAAAGGAGCATCAAGCCCGTGCACTTTCACCACCTGTGCAGTTCATCTTAATTTATTTAATCTGTAGCCTAATAAACTGAGTCATTTCCGAAATCGTAGTGGGAGGACCACAGAGCATATCATTGTGTGACTCCAAGTTTACTTCGATATGCTGGTTATTATATCAATAATTCTGCATAAAGGCATGTCCACCGCAATTTCTGCATAACGAATTTTACAGACACAAAAATATCCAAAATTATGACAAACAAATTGGCTGCATTTATAAAATTGTACCTGCATATCCTGTTTCCATCAGCCCAGTCATTACTTTGTTCATGCGTCAGGTAATTAATCTGCATTAAATGGTTGGATCGAAACCTGGTTAATGTAAACCCCTTAAACATTAAAGGACATCTCCACTCGAGTCCATGGCTGCTACACCTGACTGCCCTATAGCCAGGAAAAGCCCTAGGGAGAGTAATGCAGAGCTGTGCCCCTTGTAAAAAAAATCTATGGCTAAGTCAGTCGTTGGCTCCATGGAATTCGCTTCTTTGGAATTCCTTAACCCTTTTAATGAGTTGTTTTCCGAATGAGAAATGAGCTATTTTCCAACAGTTGTATTCTCAGACAGTGTTCCATTCCTGAATTCCACGGAACAGACGGAGTTAGCAGTCCTAATTCTGATGGCATCAATCAGTTTGTGCAGCAATGGCATGACATGCCAGCAGTGCTTGAAAGAGTTACACATAGCTCTGTGTGGAATGTGTTGAGTGAGGGCCATTGTCTGTAGGGGTGGTGCATTGTGTCATTTCCTCAGGGCAGGTGGCTGAGGACAGGTGAGGGGGCTACAGCATATAGGACTATAAATAGCTCTATAAATAGCTCACTAACACATGCCAAGAAACTCATGAAGCAATTTCAGTTCACTCTTAAATGGCTTTTAACGAGTTAAAAACTTTATGGCAAAGATAACCAATTACATTTTTCCATGTCAACCAAATAATCCCGGCATACTCCAAAGTCATTCTAGTGAGACTCGACATGTTTTGAACGACCTTGTGAAAACATTTGGTTGCACTATAATTACTTTGTAAAACTTTGTTCCCATAAAGGGCGATTAATTCTGCCCTGTTGTGCATTTTTTCAGTATCCTTCCCAGGTTTGTCATTCTACTTTGATTAAGTGTATTTATTTTAGGCGTCGGAATGTAAATAGTGACCTCATTACTCTTCATCACACTTTTGGCCAGAAAAATAAAGAAAAACAAAAGAAAGAAGACATTTTATTGAGAGTTGTTTCTCGAACACAAGCTCAATGGAGAATATTTTGTTCAGGGATGTGTTGTATATGTGTTTCATATGTGTACCATAGTCACTGCTGCTAACTTCTACTTATTCTTTCATCTGCGAGAAATCAATCCCTAGAGTCGAGCCTTGTTCCGCAATAGAACCTTGAATTTGTGTATCAATGTGTTACCCAAGCAGAGGATAACAACAGAACACAGTGCCTGACAAAATTACAAAAACATAGAGAAGAAACCCAAGCCATATCCCAACACCTACACCCCTCCCCCTGACCCTGCCACCAACCAAACAGCCAACACCACAGAGCACGAGACAGGGTGTTTGTGAAACACAGGAGTCGGCTCAATAAGTGATCCTACTCACGGGGCACAGACTTCAGTTCAACGTTAAGTTTTGATTTATATTTAGTTGAGTTGTCAACTAATGTGAATTCAATGTGGGGGAAAAATTTAATTGGAATGCATTTACGCTGATTAGTTTTTTACAAATCCAATTAGTTTTCCACATTGATTTAACGTCATTACATTGATTTTTGGGGGTTGAAATTACATGGAAACAACGTTGATTCAACCAGTTTTTGCCCAGTGGCTACTTTTCCACACTGTGGTTTCACAGATTCTTTCCATCGCTGCACACATCTGCAGGTTATCAGTAGGACACACATTCCTGCTCTCTTTCTCTCCTTCTCCTCCCTCCCTCGCTTCCTCTCTCTTTCTTTTGAATCTGATATTTACACCTACAGTAGAGGATAATTGGAGGTGTCGTCATAACATGGGGTTGGACGGTGGGTGGAAGTGTTTGGGCAGTCAAAGGGCTGGGTGCTCCATGGCTGCTGCAGGAAAACCCATCACATAATCTGGCTCTGTAATTAAAGCCTCTCCTGTTTCTCTCCCTCAGTCAAAGATGCACACACACACAAATACACACACACAGAGAAAGCTGCATTCCTGCGACAGTTCTGGTTGCAATTTGTAGGTTTAGCGAACGGAAAAGGGTTACAATGACTGAGGAGAAAGTCCACTCAGCATCACCTGAAAGGACAAAGGGGCCTAAGAAAAATATTGGAATTTAAGTCCAGGGTAATGAAATGAGACTCTGGCTGGGATTCAAACAAACCGGGATTCAGACAAAGGCAATTTTCCTGACGTTGGAGCAAATCACATTCAAAATACCTTTAAACCTCAAGTGCAGTGCAATGTTAGCACATTGCGGTTTGTTTGAATCCTGGCCTATATATATATTCTTAGTGTGTGCTGCAGGCAGTAGTCTTAAAAGGGCAAATTCAACCGGTTAATCCATGATTCATGGCCACTGGACCATGTTGGTTATCAGTGCGGTCGACGGTCATAAAGAGAGAACTACATCAGTGGTCAGTAACGGCTCTAAGAGGACCCAATGTAGCTCCACTGTTAACCTGTAACATCTGAACACTCTCTCTCTGAGGTAGGGACCATTGACCTCTGACCTCAGACTAGTTGGGGTCGTGAAGTCAGGTGCAGTCCTCTATGGGGCGTTAGGGTGCTTGTCCCCCCCCCTCCCCCTTTAAGCCCCCAAGCCAGATGACTAGTGATGTAGTGGCCAAATAAATAGGTAGGTAAACTCTGCTTGCTGGTTTTGGTGAAAAAAGTCATGCTTCCAATACTTAATGCATTTGTCCACAAAAGATGAGAAGACTGTGCAGCAACAACGAAAAAGTGGGTAAATTGTGTTTACTCACATTTACCCTCCACTACACCACTGCAGATGACAGGGTTTAACTACAGTGAGGAAGTCACAATAAACATTACACAAGTTACAGGAGAGTAAAATAAAACAAATAAAACATCTAACTTTATACACTCCCTACAAATGTTTCCATTTATTATGGTTTGGCATTAGTCATAAAGAAACAATACAACCCTTTATCTTGAGGTATCATCAAAATGTTATCATCAGAGTACTGCGTTTATGTTTTGCAGACTGTAGTTTCTGATTTGCTACATTGTATATCCGACTCTGTACTGTATATTACCTGGGACCCAACCCAGTGGATTTGAGATGGATGGAAGTGACACACTGTTAACTGTGTAGCCAGAGTTTAATAGCTGGGTTGTGAAACACTGGTTATTTGTAATTACAATGTGTGGGTGGTCTCAGCTTTCAGCTTCCACTAATAATGATTCAACAACAACAAAAACAGAGGGAGGGGGAAATTATTCTGCACAGGAGAGAAGCCTCATGTGTCCTAAAATTACCACAGCCTAGCCCCTGTGTATGTGTGCTTCTACACGCCGTGCTCCTGCATTGCTTGCTGTTTGGGGTTTTAGGCTGGGTTTCTGTACAGCACTTTGAGATATCAGCTCATGTTAAAAGGCTTTATAAATAATTATGATTTTATTTGATACGAGACTGAGTGTGATGAGAGAGAGAGAGAGAGAGAGAGAGAGAGAGAGAGAGAGAGAGAGAGAGAGAGAGAGAGAGAGAGAGAGAGAGAGAGAGAGAGAGAGAGAGAGAGAGAGAGAGAGAGAGTGTGTGTGTGAGTGTGTTACCTGACACACACACACAAACACACACACAGACAATGTCCAGCTACTTGCTATTATCAGCTCTGAGGGAAGAAGCCTGGGACAATGTCCCCGGTTCCAAGCTCAGGTCAGGTTTGATTGACTGCAGCTGCCAGGGGAAGGTCAACTTCTGTGTCTGTCCCACATCTCTGTTAGAGACAAATGTATATTTTTATTTTGGGAATTAACGAGCCTGTTTTGTAAATCAGACATTTCGGATTCCTTCACTCTTAGCTTTTAATTGAAATCATGTGGGATTTACAAGACATGACTAAAAGTATGTGGACACCTGCTCGTCAAACTTCTCATTACAAAATCATGGGTATTAATGTGGAGTTGGTCCCCCCTTTGCTGCTGTAAAAGACTCCACTCTTCTGGAATGGCTTTCCACTTGTAGTTGGAACATTACTGCGGGGACTTGCTTTCAATCAGCCACAAGAGCATTTTGAGGGGTCGGGCACTGATGTTGGGCGATTAGGCCTGTTTTGCAGTCAGAGTTCTAATTCATCCCAAAGGTGTGCGATGGGGTTGAGATCAAGACCTCTTTTTGTGTACAGGGGCATTGTCATTCTGAAACAAGCAACAGCCTTCCCCAAATTGTTGCCCCAAAGTTGGAAGCAGAGAATCGTCTAGAACAGTGGTTCCCAAACTTTTTATAGTCCCGTACCCCTTCAAACATTCAACCTCCAGTTAGCACCAGGGTCAGCGCATTCTCAAGTGTTGTTTTTTGCCATCATTATAAGCCTGCCACACACACACTATACGATACATTTATTAAACATAAGAATGAGTGAGTTTTTGTCACAACCCAGCTCGTGGGAAGTGACAAAGAGCTCTTATAGGACCAAGGCACAAATAATAATATAATAATAATTAATACATTGGCTCTTTATTTAATTAACCATCTTACATATAAACACATCATCTGTATTTGACATTGTGTTGTTATTTCGCTCGTACATCCCACATGTAATTTTATTTTGGGCTGTGAAACGAGGCTACTCATGCAAGAAAAAAAACTCACCCAAATCTATAGCCCCGTTGGAAAATACTGTTTGAAAATGTGAAGGAAAACAAATTATATATATATTTATATATATATTTATATTTTATTTGAATCTCATTTTTATTTGGCGTACCCCCGACGGCATTGTGGTATCCCAGTTTGAGAATACCTTATCTATGCTGTAGCGTTAAGATTTCCCTCCACTGGAGCTAAGGGGCCTAGCCCAAACCATGAAAAAAAGCTCCAGACCATTATTCCTCCTCCACCAAACTTTACAGTTGGCACTATGCATTCAGGCAAGTTGCGTTCTCCTGGAATCTGCTAAACCCAGATTTGTCCGTCGGACTGCCAGAGAACGTGTTTCCAGTGCTCCAGACTACAGTGCTTACAAATCAAATCAAATCAAATCAAATGTATTTATATAGCCCTTCGTACATCGGCTGATATCTCAAAGTGCTGTACAGAAAGCCAGCCTAAAACCCCAAACAGCAAGCAATGCAGGTGTAGAAGCACGGTGGCTAGGAAAAACTCCCTAGAAAGGCCAAAACCTAGGGAAAACCTAGAGAGGAACCGGGCTATGTGGGGTGGCCAGTCCTCTTCTGGCTGGGCCGGGTGGAGATTATAACAGAACATGGCCAAGATGTTCAAATGTTCATAAATGACCAGCATGGTCGTATAATAATAAGGCAGAACAGTTGAAACTGGAGTAGCAGCACGGTCAGGTGGACTGGGGACAGCAAGGAGTCATCATGTCAGGTAGTCCTGGGGCATGGTCCTAGGGCTCAGGTCCTCCGAGAGAGAGAATGAGAGAATTAGAGAGAGCATATGTGGGGTGGCCAGTCCTCTTCTGGCTGTGCTGGGTGGAGATTATAACAGAACATGGCCAAGATGTTAAAATGTTCATAAATGACCAGCATGGTCGAATAATAATAAGGCAGAACAGTTGAAACTGGAGCAGCAGCACAACACTTCATCTGACACTTGGCATTGTGCATAGTGATCTTAGGCTCCCGACGAATAGTTATTGTGCTGATGTCGCTTCCAGAGGCAGTTTGAAACTCAGTAGTGATTGTTGCAACTGAGGACAGATGATTTCTGTCATGTTTTGTCATTTATTATCATGTCTTGTCCCTGTGCTTCCCATTCTATTCGTTTCCCTCTGCTGGTCTTATTAGGTTCTTTAGGTTCTTTCCCTCTTTCTATCCCTCTCTCTCCCCCTCCCTCTCTCACTCTCTCGCTCTCTCTTCTCTCTATCGTTCCGTTCCTGCTCCCAGCTGTTCCTATTCCCCTAATCATCATTTAGTCTTCCCACACCTGTTCCCGATCCTTTTCCCTGATTAGAGTCCCTATTTCTCTCCTTGTTTCCCGTACCTGCCCTGTCGGATCCTCATGTATAATTCACCGTGCTGTGTCTATGTTTTGCCCTGTCGTGTCGTGTTTTCCTCAGATGCTGCGTGGTGAGCAGGTGTCTGAGTCTGCTAGGTTCAAGTGCCTTCCCGAGGCAACCTGCAGTTCTCGATCAAGTCTCCAGTCTGTTCTTGTCTTTACGTGTAGTATTATGCTTTTTGTTTTGTAAAGTTTATTCTGGATTAAATACTCTGTTTTCGCCAAGTCGCTTTTGGGTCCTCATTCACCAGCATGACAGAAGGATCCGACCGAGGAATGGACCCAGCGACTACAGACGCTCGTAACACTGCCGTCGAGATCCAAGGAGCCATGCTCGGCAGACACGAGCAGGAATTGTCTGCTGCTCGCCATGCCGTGGAGAACCTGGCCGCTCAGGTTTCCGACCTCTCTGGACAGTTCCAGAGTCTTCGTCTCGTGCCACCTGTTACTTCCTGGCCTGCCGAGCCTCCAGAACCTAGGGTTAATAACCCGCCTTGCTACTCCGGGCAGCCCACTGAGTGCCGCTCCTTTCTCACCCAGTGTGAGATTGTGTTCTCTCTCCAACCCAACACATACTCTAGAGAGAGAGCTCGGGTTGCTTACGTCATTTCACTCCTTACTGGCCGGGCCCGAGAGTGGGGCACAGCTATCTGGGAGGCAAGGGCTGATTGTTCTAACAATTACCAGAACTTTAAAGAGGAGATGATTCGGGTTTTTGACCGTTCAGTTTTTGGTGGGGAGGCTTCTAGGGTCCTGGCTTCCCTATGCCAAGGTGATCGATCCATAACGGATTACTCTATAGAGTTTCGTACTCTTGCTGCCTCTAGTGACTGGAACGAGCCGGCGCTGCTCGCTCGTTTTCTGGAGGGACTCCACACAGTGGTCAAAGATGAGATTCTCTCTCGGGAGGTTCCTTCCTGTGTGGACTCTTTGATTGCTCTCGCCATCCGCATAGAACGACGGGTAGATCTTCGTCACCAGGCTCGTGGAAGAGAGCTCGCATCAACAGTGTTTCCCTGCTCCGCATCGCAACCATCTCCCTCCTCTGGCTCTGAGACTGAGCCCATGCAGCTGGGAGGGATTCGCATCTCGACTAAGGAGAGGAACGGAGGATCACCAACCGCCTGTGCCTCTATTGCGGATTTGATGGACATTTTGTTAATTCATGTCCAGTAAGAGGCCAGAGCCCATCAGTAAGCGGAGGGCTACTGGTGAGCGCTACTACTCAGGTCTCTTCATCTAGATCTTGTACTATTATGTCGGTCCATCTACGCTGGACCGGTTCGGGTGCTACATGCAGTGCCTTGATTGACTCTGGGGCTGAGGGTTGTTTCATGGACGAAGCATGGGTTCGGAAACATAACATTCCTTTCAGACAGTTAGACAAGCCTACGCCCATGTTTGCCTTAGATGGTAGTCATCTTCCCAGTATCAAATTTGAGACACTACCTTTAACTCTCACAGTATCTGGTAACCACAGTGAGACTATTTCTTTTTGATTTTTCATTCACCTTTCACACCTGTTGTTTTGGGTCATCCCTGGCTAGTATGTCATAATCCTTCTATTAATTGGTCTTGTAATTCTATCCTATCCTGGAACGTATCTTGTCATGTGAAGTGCTTAATGTCTGCCATCCCTCCCATTTCTTCTGTCCCCACTTCTCAGGAGGAACCTGGCGATTTGACAGGAGTGCCGGAGGAATATCATGATCTGCGCACGGTCTTCAGTCGGTCCCGAGCCAACTCCCTTCCTCCTCACCGGTCGTATGATTGTAGTATTGATCTCCTTCCGGGGACCACTCCTCCTCGGGGTAGACTATACTCTCTGTCGGCTCCCGAACGTAGGGCTCTCGAGGATTATTTATCTGTGTCTCTTGACGCCGGTACCATAGTGCCTTCTTCCTCTCCGGCCGGGGCGGGGTTCTTTTTTGTTAAGAAGAAGGACGGTACTCTGCGCCCCTGCGTGGATTATCGAGGGCTGAATGACATAACGGTTAAGAATCGTTATCCGCTTCCCCTTATGTCATCAGCCTTCGAGATTCTGCAGGGAGCCAGGTGCTTTACTAAGTTGGACCTTCGTAACGCTTACCATCTCGTGCGCATCAGAGAGGGGGACGAGTGGAAAACGGCGTTTAACACTCCGTTAGGGCATTTTGAGTACCGGGTTCTGCCGTTTGGTCTCGCCAATGCGCCAGCTGTTTTTCAGGCATTAGTTAATGATGTTCTGAGAGACATGCTGAACATCTTTGTTTTTGTCTATCTTGACGATATCCTGATTTTTTCACCGTCACTCGAGATTCATGTTCAGCACGTTCGACGTGTTCTACAGCGCCTTTAGAGAATTGTCTCTACGTAAAGGCTGAGAAGTGTTCTTTTCATGTCTCCTCCGTTACTTTTCTCGGTTCCGTTATTTCCGCTGAAGGCATTCAGATGGATTCCGCTAAGGTCCAAGCTGTCAGTGATTGGCCCGTTCCAAGGTCACGTGTCGAGTTGCAGCGCTTTTTAGGTTTCGCTAATTTCTATCGGCGTTTCATTCGTACTCGGTCAAGTTGCTGCCCCTCTCACAGCTCTTACTTCTGTCAAGACGTGTTTTAAGTGGTCCGGTTCCGCCCAGGGAGCTTTTGATCTTCTAAAAGAACGTTTTACGTCCGCTCCTATCCTCGTTACTCCTGACGTCACTAGACAATTCATTGTCGAGGTTGACGCTTCAGAGGTAGGCGTGGGAGCCATTCTATCCCAGCGCTTCCAGTCTGACGATAAGGTTCATCCTTGCGCTTATTTTTCTCATCGCCTGTCGCCATCTGAGCGCAACTATGATGTGGGTAACCGTGAACTGCTCGCCATCCGCTTAGCCCTAGGCGAATGGCGACAGTGGTTGGAGGGGGCAACTGTTCCTTTGTCGTTTGGACAGACCATAAGAACCTTGAGTACATCCGTTCTGCCAAACGACTTAATGCCCGTCAAGCTCGTTGGGCGTTGTTTTTCGCTCGTTTCGAGTTTGTGATTTCTTACCGTCCGGGTAGCAAGAACACCAAGCCTGATGCCTTATCCCGTCTGTTTAGTTCTTCTGTGGCTTCTACTGATCCCGAGGGATTCTTCCTTATGGGCGTGTTGTCGGGTTGACAGTCTGGGGAATTGAAAGACAGGTTAAGCAAGCACTCACGCACACTGCGTCGCCGCGCGCTTGTCCTAGTAACCTCCTTTTCGTTCCTGTTTCCACTCGTCTGGCTGTTCTTCAGTGGGCTCACTCTGCCAAGTTAGCTGGTCATCCCGGTGTTCGAGGCACTCTTGCGTCTATTCGCCAGCGATTTTGGTGGCCGACTCAGGAGCGTGACACGCGCCGTTTCGTGGCTGCTTGTTCGGACTGCGCGCAGACTAAGTCGGGTAACTCTCCTCCTGCCGGTCGTCTCAGACCGCTCCCCATTCCTTCTCGACCATGGTCTCACATCGCCCTAGACTTCATTACCGGTCTGCCTTTGTCTGCGGGGAAGACTGTGATTCTTACGGTTGTCGATAGGTTCTCTAAGGCGGCACATTTCATTCCCCTCGCTAAACTTCCTTCCGCTAAGGAGACGGCACAAATCATTATCGAGAATGTGTTCAGAATTCATGGCCTCCCGTTAGACGCCGTTTCAGACAGAGGCCCGCAATTCACGTCACAATTTTGGAGGGAGTTCTGTCGCTTGATTGGTGCGTCCGTCAGTCTCTCTTCCGGGTTTCATCCCCAGTCTAACGGTCAAGCAGAGAGGGCCAATCAGACGATTGGTCGCATACTACGCAGCCTTTCTTTCAGAAACCCTGCGTCTTGGGCAGAACAGCTCCCCTGGGCAGAATACGCTCACAACTCGCTTCCTTCGTCTGCTACCGGGTTATCTCCGTTTCAGAGTAGTCTGGGTTACCAGCCTCCTCTATTCTCTTCCCAGCTTGCCGAGTCCAGCGTTCCCTCCGCTCAAGCGTTTGTCCAACGTTGTGAGCGCACCTGGAGGAGGGTGAGGTCTGCACTTTGCCGCTACAGGGCACAGACTGTGAGAGCCGCCAATAAACGCAGGATTAAGAGTCCTAGGTATTGTTGCGGCCAGAGAGTGTGGCTTTCCACTCGCAACCTTCCTCTTACGACAGCTTCTCGTAAGTTGACTCCGCGGTTCATTGGTCCGTTCCGTGTCTCCCAGGTCGTCAATCCTGTCGCTGTGCGACTGCTTCTTCCGCGACATCTTCGTCGCGTCCATCCTGTCTTCCATGTCTCCTGTGTTAAGCCCTTTCTTCGCACCCCGTTCGTCTTCCCTCCCCCCTCCCGTCCTTGTCGAGAGCGCACCTATTTACAAGGTACATAAGATCATGGACATGCGTTCGGGACGGGGTCACCAATACTTAGTGGATTGGGAGGGTTACGGTCCTGAGGAGAGGAGTTGGGTTCCGTCTCGGGACGTGCTGGACCGTTCGCTCATTGATGATTTCCTCCGTTGCCGCCAGGATTCCTCCTCGAGTGTGCCAGGAGGCGCTCGGTGAGTGGGGGGTACTGTCATGTTTTGTCATTTATTATCATGTCTTGTCCCTGTGCTTCCCATTCTATTCGTTTCCCTCTGCTGGTCTTATTAGGTTCTTTCCCTCTTTCTATCCCTCTCTCTCCCCCTCCCTCTCTCACTCTCTCGCTCTCTCTTCTCTCTATCGTTCCGTTCCTGCTCCCAGCTGTTCCTATTCCCCTAATCATCATTTAGTCTTCCCACACCTGTTCCCGATCCTTTTCCCTGATTAGAGTCCCTATTTCTCTCCTTGTTTCCCGTACCTGCCCTGTCGGATCCTCATGTATAATTCACCGTGCTGTGTCTATGTTTTGCCCTGTCGTGTCGTGTTTTCCTCAGATGCTGCGTGGTGAGCAGGTGTCTGAGTCTGCTAGGTTCAAGTGCCTTCCCGAGGCAACCTGCAGTTCTCGATCAAGTCTCCAGTCTGTTCTTGTCTTTACGTGTAGTATTATGCTTTTTGTTTTGTAAAGTTTATTCTGGATTAAATACTCTGTTTTCGCCAAGTCGCTTTTGGGTCCTCATTCACCAGCATGACAGATTTCTATGAGCTATGCACTTCAGCACTCGGGGATCCCATTCTGTGAGCTTGTGCGGCCTACCACTTCATGGCTGAGCCGTTGCTGCTCCTAGACCTTTCCACTTTACAATAACAGCACTTACAGTTGACCGAGGAAGCTCTAGCGGGGCAGAAATTTTACGAACTGACTTGTTGGAAATGTGGCATCCTATGAAGGTGTCACGTTAAAAGTGACTGAGCTCATCAGTACAGCCATTCTACTGCCAATGTTTGTCTATGGGGATTAGATGGCTGTGTGATCTATTGTATACACCTGTCAGCAATGGGTGTAGCTGAAATAGCCGAAGCCACTAATATGAAGGGGTATCCACATCATTTTGTATATATAGTGTATCTGCCTGGTTGTTTCCATATAAATGCTTCTCTAGTATCACTGTGAGATTTGTGAGTTAGTTGTTTGTGCCTCTTGAACAGCTGGTGGGTCCATAGTGATACCATGAGGTGTAGAACAGCAGGCAGGCTGGCTGGCTTTAACAGTGTCATGGAACTGTGGGTTACAACAAAAAACAGGTGCTTACGCAGGAAACTGGCCCTGTTGTCAGAGATCTGATTGGTCAGTCTGAGAAGGGTATTTCAGAAGGGAACTCATCACCTCCACCCAGCTGTAGCCTTGACACAGCAGCTTTAACTACCTGGTGGGGGTGGTGGCGGTGGTGATGATGAACATTTTGAAAATAATCAAACCACCACCATCAATAAATCAATCAAATGTATTTATAAAGTCTGTTTTACATCAGCCGATGTCACAAAGTGCTGTACAGAAAGACAGACTAAAAAAAACAGCAATCAATGCAGGTGTATTGTAACGGCTTTCTTCCGTAGAAGGAGAAGCAGACCAAAATGCAGCGTGTTGGTTACTCATGTTCTTTAATGGAAAATGAACGATCCATGAAATAACTTAAATCTACAAAACAACAAACGGAACATGAAAACCTATACAGCCTATCTTTTGACAACAAACACAGAGACAGGAATAATCACCCACGACATACTCAAAGAATATGGCTGCCTAAATATGGTTCCCAATCAGAGACAACGATAATCACCTGACTCTGATTGAGAACCGCCTCAGGCAGCCATAGACTATGCTAAATTTGTAAGTCGCTCTGGATAAGAGCGTCTGCTAAATGACTTAAATGTAAATGTAAATGTAAACACCCCACAAAAACCCCATGACAAAAACGCACCACAATAACCCATGTCACACCCTGGCCTGACCAAATAAATGAAGAGAAACATACATACTTCGACCAGGGCGTGACCTGTATAAAAAAAAACGTATAAAAAAAGAAAAAAAAGAAAAGAAAAAAATGTATAAAAAAAGAAAAACTCCCTGGAAAGGCCAGAACCTATTAGCAAACCTAGAGAGGAACCAGACTCTGAGGGATGGCCAGTCCTCTTCTGGCTGTGCCGGGTGGAGATTATAACAGAACATGGCCAAGATGTTCAAACGTTCATAGATGACCCATAGATGGGTCAGATAATAATAATCACAGTGGTTGTAGAGGGTGCAACAGGTCAGCACCTCAGGAGTAAATGTCAGTTGGCTTTTCATAGCCGATCATTCAGAGTTAGAGACAGCAGGTGCGGTAGAGAGAGAGTCCATAACAGCAGCTCTGGGACAAGGTAGCACGCCCAGTGAACGTCCACCACCACCACCACGTAGTTATTAAAGTCAAAAGTGTTCTAATGAACTGTATTGAAAACCAACCCAGAATAGTGTACGCAGTATATACTGTTTTTTATAGCTTTAAAAGTCTTGATCAACTAGACATGAAGGTCACTGCTATATAAGTGTTAACCAACCCTGCACTGAGCAGCACACTATTAGTCCTGTCATCCTCACTTGATAAACTCAGATGAATCATCTGGTTTCTGAGGGGGTCATGACTGAGCAAAAGGGACTTCCGCTGCCTGACCAGTTCTCCTAAAATGGAGGATGTAGATTTGATAGGTTTGAGACTGGTTGGACAGTTAAAGAGCTGACCTGTTAAAATCTTTACAAATATTTACAAATCTCCTTGATGATTGTTCTCATGGTACCAAATCAATACATCAACAAAACACCATTATTAGAGCTGGAGACATGGATTGCATTCATGCAGAAACAGAGCTAGCATAATTACCATTTTAGCCAAAATAGAGAGATTTGTCCATTATATTTGCCATTCTTTACAGTAGTAAAGCTAGCTCTCACAGGATATGGCCACTCCCTAGTTGACTGTATAAAAAACAACCATTTTGATGACTTCCACTTACTTCTGTTCTAATGGTAATGGTAATGGTTTGATTTGGGGTCATGGTATCCAACTCTGTGGAGAACCACAGGAATATGGTCTAACCCTTAGCAATGAACATAAACTCACACCCCCAAGCTAAGGTCTTGGTAATGTGATCTATACGAGTTAGTAGTGGGCTAATGACCCAATGACCTATGGTTGTGTTTCCCTGCTCTACAATCTAACAAGGGTCTCCACAGGACACTCCACAGGGCTTGGCATCCCACTTTTGTGGGATGTGTTTCCCCAAAACGATTTATTTCAGCTAAAGGAGTGTGCATACGCACACTCACACACACATACATGGACGTCATACACACCAATTACCGCTGGTTGTGGTCATGTGTGATTTGTGATTCTGGTGTGAAGCATGGCTCCAAAATGATGATGTAGCGGCTGAATGGAAGAAGGATTGTTCTGATGTGGGCATACCCATCCGTCCCTCCCTCTCTCTACTTTCTCGCTGCCTGCCTCCCTCTTTCTCTTTCTCTCTGTTTCTCTCCATCTCTCTCTTTTCTCTCGCTCGCTCTCTCTTTCTCCCTTTCCTGCCTCCCTCTTCTTTCTTTCTCCTTCTCTCCTCGCTCTCTTTCTCTTTCTCTCTTCCCTCCCAACACAGGCACTCAGGTGCATATCTGAGCAGGGAAACCCAGAGGTCAGTAGCCCATGAAAGAGCCTCCTCTCTGGGGAAGAGAGAGAGAGTAGCCAGGGGGTGGTGGTGGCGGTGGTTGGTGCCTAGTGTGGATCTGAGTGGGACTCCCTTAAAGATGCACTCCAGGATCTTAAGCACAACAAATTCGTAACATATACTACAAATTGGATTCATAATATAACATACAAATAGAAAAAAATATATATATATACATTACCAGTCAAAGGTTTGGACACACCTACTCATTCAAGGGTTTTTCTTTATTTTTACTATTTTCTACATGGTCAAAACTATGAAATAACACATATGGAATTATGTAGTAACCAAAAAAATGTTAAACATATCAAAATATATTTTAGATTTGCATTCTGTCAACCCTGCTGGTTAAGTGTGTCTTGAATTCTAAATAAATCACCAACAGCGTCATCAGGAACGCACCCACACACCATCACACCTCCTCCTCCATGCTTCACGGTGGGAACCACATTTACATTTACATTTAAGTCATTTAGCAGACGCTCTTATCCAGAGCGACTTACAAATTGGTGCATTCACCTTATGACATCCAGTGGGACAGTCACTTAACAATAGTGCATCTAAAACTTAGGGGGGGTGGGGTGAGAGGGATTACTTAACCTATCCTAGGTATTCCTTAAAGAGGTGGGGTTTCAGGTGTCTCCGGAAGGTGGTGATTGACTCCGCTGTCCTGGCGTCGTGAGGGAGTTTGTTCCACCATTGGGGGGCCAGGGCAGGGAACAGTTTTGACTGGGCTGAGCGGGAGCTGTACTTCCTCAGTGGTAGGGAGGCGAGCAGGCCAGAGGTGGATGAACGCAGTGCCCTTGTTTGGGTGTAGGGCCTGATCAGAGCCTGGAGGTACTGAGGTGCCGTTCCCCTCACAGCTCCGTAGGCAAGCACCATGGTCTTGTAGCGGATGCGAGCTTCAACTGGAAGCCAGTGGAGAGAACGGAGGAGCGGGGTGACGTGAGAGAACTTGGGAAGGTTGAACACCAGACGGGCTGCGGCGTTCTGGATGAGTTGAAGGGGTTTAATGGCACAGGCAGGGAGCCCAGCCAACAGCGAGTTGCAGTAATCCAGATGGGAGATGACAAGTGCCTGGATTAGGACCTGCGCCGCTTCCTGTGTGAGGCAGGGTCGTACTCTGCGGATGTTGTAGAGCATGAACCTACAGGAACGGGCCACCGCCTTGATGTTAGTTGAGAACGACAGGGTGTTGTCCAGGATCACGCCAAGGTTCTTGGCGCTCTGGGAGGAGGACACAATGGAGTTGTCAACCGTGATGGCGAGATCATGGAACGGGCAGTCCTTCCCGGGAGGAAGAGCAGCTCCGTCTTGCCGAGGTTCAGCTTGAGGTGGTGATCCGTCATCCACACTGATATGTCTGCCAGACATGCAGAGATGCGATTCGCCACCTGGTCATCAGAAGGGGGAAAGGAGAAGATTAATTGTGTGTCGTCTGCATAGCAATGATAAGAGAGACCATGTGAGGTTATGACAGAGCCAAGTGACTTGGTGTATAGCGAGAATAGGAGAGGGCCAAGAACAGAGCCCTGGGGGACACCAGTGGTGAGAGCGCGTGGTGAGGAGACAGATTCTCGCCACGCCACCTGGTAGGAGCGACCTGTCAGGTAGGACGCAATCCAAGCGTGGGCCGCGCCGGAGATGCCCAACTCGGAGAGGGTGGAGAGGAGGATCTGATGGTTCACAGTATCGAAGGCAGCCGATAGATCTAGAAGGATGAGAGCAGAGGAGAGAGAGTTAGCTTTAGCAGTGCGGAGCGCCTCCGTGATACAGAGGAGAGCAGTCTCAGTTGAATGACTAGTCTTGAAACCTGACTGATTTGGATCAAGAAGGTCATTCAGAGAGAGATAGCGGGAGAGCTGGCCAAGGACGGCACGTTCAAGAGTTTTGGAGAGAAAAGAAAGAAGGGATACTGGTCTGTAATTGTTGACATCGGAGGGATCGAGTGTAGGTTTTTTCAGAAGGGGTGCAACTCTCGCTCTCTTGAAGACGGAAGGGACGTAGCCAACGGTCAGGGATGAGTTGATGAGCGAGGTGAGGTAAGGGAGAAGGTCTCCGGAAATGGTCTGGAGAAGAGAGGAGGGGATAGGGTCAAGCGGGCAGGTTGTTGGGCGGCCGGCCGTCACAAGACGCGAGATTTCATCTGGAGAGAGAGGGGAGAAAGAGGTCAGAGCACAGGGTAGGGCAGTGTGAGCAGAACCAGCGGTGTCGTTTGACTTAGCAAACGAGGATCGGATGTCGTCGACCTTCTTTTCAAAATGGTTGACGAAGTCATCTGCAGAGAGGGAGGAGGAGGGGGGGGGCGGAGGATTCAGGAGGGAGGAGAAGGTGGCAAAGAGCTTCCTAGGGTTAGAGGCAGATGCTTGGAATTTAGCGTGGTAGAAAGTGGCTTTAGCAGCAGAGACAGAGGAGGAAAATGTAGAGAGGAGGGAGTGAAAGGATGCCAGGTCCGCAGGGAGGCGAGTTTTCCTCCATTTCCGCTCGGCTGCCCGGAGCCCTGTTCTGTGAGCTCGCAATGAGTCATCGAGCCACGGAGCGGGAGGGGAGGACCGAGCCGGCCTGGAGGATAGGGGACATAGAGAGTCAAGGGATGCAGAGAGGGAGGAGAGGAGGGTTGAGGAGGCAGAATCAGGAGATAGGTGGGAGAAGGTTTGAGCGGAGGGAAGAGATGATAGGATGGAAGAGGAGAGAGTAGCGGGGGAGAGAGCGAAGGTTGGGACGGCGCGATACCATCCGAGTAGGGGCGAGAGGGAAAAGGATACAAGGCAGTGGTCGGAGACTTGGAGGGGAGTTGCAATGAGGTTAGTGGAAGAACAGCATCTAGTAACCACACATGCGGAGATCATCCTGTTCACCTACTCTGTATCTTATAAAGACACATTTTTGAAACCAAAAATCTCTAATTTGGACTCATCAGACCAAAGGACAGATTTCCACAGGTCTGATGTCCATTGCTCGTGTTTCTTGGCCCAAGCAAGTCTCTTTTTTTATTGGTGTCCTTTTGTAGTAGTATCTTTGCAGCAATTTGACCACGAAAGCCTGATTCACACCATCTCCCCTGAACAGTTGATGTTGAAATGTGTCTGTTACTTAAACTCTGGGAGGTGCATTTAATTGCCCATTTCTGAGGCTGGTATCACTAATGAACATATCCTCTACAGCATAGGTAACTCTGGGTATTCCTGTCCTGTTGCAGTCCTCAGTTTCATCGTAGTGCTTGATGGTTTTTGCGACTGCAAAACGTTCAAAGATCGTGAAATCTTCCAGATTGACTGACCTTCATGTCTTAAAATAATTTTGGACTGTCGTTTCTCTTTGCTTATTTGAGCTGTTCTTGCCATAATATGGATTTGGTCTTTTACAACAGGACTATCTTCTGTATACCAACCCTACCTTTTCACAACACAACTGACTGGCTCAAACGCATTAAGAAGGAAATAAATTCCACAAATTAACTTTTAACAAGGCACACCTGTTAATTGAAATAAATTCCAGTTGACTACCTCATGAAGCTGGTTGAGAGAATGCCAAGAGTGTGAAAAGCTGCCATCAAGGCAAAGGGTGGATACTTTGAAGAATCTCAAATATAACATATATTTGATTTGTTCAACACTTTCTTGATTGCTACATGATTCCATATGTGATATTTCTTCTCTATTATTCCACAATGTAAAAAATCGTAAAAAATAAAGAAAAAACAGTACTGTATATATACACATAAAATACATAATAATAATAACATTTTTTACAGTACGT
This sequence comes from Oncorhynchus gorbuscha, assembly GCF_021184085.1. Taxonomy (NCBI): domain Eukaryota; kingdom Metazoa; phylum Chordata; class Actinopteri; order Salmoniformes; family Salmonidae; genus Oncorhynchus; species Oncorhynchus gorbuscha. The sequence continues at coordinate 39,933,426 of NC_060189.1, read as the reverse complement.
AACATATTTACATTTACATTTAAGTCATTTAGCAGACGCTCTTATCCAGAGCGACTTACATATCATACGAAATGAACAATGTGTTACACAATTTGATGACGTGGTACACAAAGAACAAGGACCACTTTTGGCTTGTGAGTGCCACATTCAGAACTATTGGCTGAAATTCTACAAAAGTTAGAGTGCATCTTTAATTGTACCGTAATCACAGCTGTTGTTCTGAGACATATAAAGTTGGGCAGCGATTGAGCTCCACGTGTGTCTGGTGCCCCCTCACAGCTGGTGCACTTAAGGGAAAGGAGAAGGTGGAACGGGGCATTTTCCAATATGGTGCTGGTGAGATTACAAAGGCAACAAACAGCTGAGTGACTACCATCGTGTCCACCACACAGGGCTGATCTCGCACCCTCTGGTGCTTAGTGCACAAGGCTCAGGGTGTAGTGTGTGTTAACATTTGTAACTTGGTATCAACTCAACCAATGTTACAACTTTTTAAATCAGGTTTTTACCTATGTAACTTCTATCAATAAAGATACCTCTAAATGTGAGTATATGTTTGAATTTAAGCTTAACACTTTACAGCATGGAAAATGGGTAATAACATGGTAATAAATATGGAAACTAGTTGTAATTTATTTAAGTGCTACCGCTTTAGGTACTATAAGAATAACTAAAATATAATGCAAGGTTAAGAATACAGTACAGCGCTTGTGACCTATCCAGTGTGTTCTATTCCTATTATAACCTGTACCACATAACACTGATCGCAAGGTAGAGTTCACCATTAATATTAGCTCTAAATTGACGTGGCATGTTGTCTTTGAAGGTATTTTTTCTCTTTAAACACAACAACAATGCCCCCCACAGATTCAGCTTTCAAAGAACAACAGCATTTGTTTTTAGTGAAGTACACACAGCTATTAGATTTTTATGAGTTAAATCAAAAGCTTTTGATTTAAAGCTTTTTCCCAATAAAACCACACCACGTGACTATTCTCAGAACCTTACTTTATGCTAACGTCAGCATAACTACAGCCGGGAACTTCATCCCTGCCACAAACACAACATCACAACTAAATAGGCCGATCGGTTGACCATAGAAATAGAAAGAGTTAAACAGATACAATTCTAAATTACTTTTGACTGTCCATTTTTTGCAATCTTTTGTCAACGCAGGACCAATAGGCCATGGTCCTGCGTTGACAAAACCTATCTTTCACCCCTAAACATCAGCTTCCTTCCTCTGAAGTTAAGTGAACTGAACTCCTGTGGTGCTTTAGAGCTGTCACTACACTGACCACAGTCAGGCTAAACACCATAGAGCTCTATTTACTATGTAAAGCGCTTTGAGTACCTCAGTAGGTAGAAAGCACTATATAAATCAAATCCTTTCATTCATTAGAGGCCTCTGATGTGGTGGGAAGCATGTCCATTGACCCAGCAGGGGGTTGGAGTGTTGGAGGGTAGAAGTCTCTCCAGGGACTCTATGAACCCCAGGCGATAGGGGTGTGTGTGGGCCTCAATAGTGACAAGTGACAGCCTCCACCTCCACCCAGAGAGGCGCTTAAACAGGCTGTCAATCCTCTTCTATTGAATCATATGATCAAATGGGGTTGTATGAAGTCCAGCACAATGTACAGTTCACACATGCACGCATGCATGCAAGTATACATACACACACACAGAGACACACACACAGAGAGAGAGAGAAACTAAACCCTTTATAATAAATAGTAAATGCCTTTATCAGAGGACTGATAATCCTTGATGAGTGACTGGGCTGGCAGGTGTTTAAGATCAGTGTAAGTGATTGCATTAATTTATGCCTCCCCAGTCTCTGATTGCAGCTGGTAGTCATATGCAGAGCAGTATGACATTACCGAAATGTCCAATGAAACACCACCCCTCTCTCACCTGTGACCTCTCAACCTATGTCTGAGGTGACGAAATCCCCTAAAACACAAACAGACACATGTGCAGAAACATTCACGCACCCCTCCGCGTGATAGCCTAACAACTCCTGTCAGAATGGTGGAACAGAGGAGGTTTGGATTAAATTGAACGATTAAGAAAATATGAAATCGCTACCTTTGAGCATGCCCTGCATACCCCATCTTCTTTCACCTATACCCAAAGGTCTGCCTCTATCTCTCTCATCTCGCTGCCCTGGGGTATATATTAAACTAAAGAGACAGTAGAGTTAACTGGACTTCCCTCAAGCCTAGGAGATGTCCCATCCCCCAACAGCTGAGCCCAGAGGCAGGAAGTTAGGGAGGTCTGAATGGAGAGGAGAGGAGGACACGTCGTGGGGAAGACAAGCACATCTGCAGAGATAAGAGTACAGAGGAAAGAACAAATAACTTATCACCCCATTCCCTCAAGAAGTCATCAAATTAACCCCCAAACATGAATGAATGTAATGATTTATATTAAACTAATGAGTAGATAATACAGTGCCTTGCGAAAGTATTCGGCCCCCTTGAACTTTGCGACCTTTTGCCACATTTCAGGCTTCAAACATAAAGATATAAAACTGTATTTTTTGTGAAGAATCAACAACAAGTGGGACACAATCATGAAGTGGAACGACATTTATTGGATATTTCAAACTTTTTTAACAAATCAAAAACTGAAAAATTTAGTGTGCAAAATTATTCAGACCCCTTAAGTTAATACTTTGTAGCGCTACCTTTTGCTGCGATTACAGCTGTAAGTCGCTTGGGGTATGTCTCTATCAGTTTTGCACATCGAGAGACTGACATTTTTTCCCATTCCTCCTTGCAAAACAGCTCGAGCTCAGTGAGGTTGGATGGAGAGCATTTGTGAACAGCAGTTTTCAGTTCTTTCCACAGATTCTCGATTGTATTCAGGTCTGGACTTTGACTTGGCCATTCTAACACCTGGATATGTTTATCTTTGAAACATTCCATTGTAGATGTTGCTTTATGTTTTGGATCATTGTCTTGTTGGAAGACAAATCTCCGTCCCAGTCTCAGGTCTTTTGCAGACTCCATCAGGTTTTCTTCCAGAATGGTCCTGTATTTGGCTCCATCCATCTTCCCATCAATTTTAACCATCTTCCCTGTCCCTGCTGAAGAAAAGCAGGCCCAAACCATGATGCTGCCACCACCATGTTTGACAGTGGGGATGGTGTTCAGGGTGATGAGCTGTGTTGCTTTTACGCCAAACATAACGTTTTGCATTGTTGTCAAAAAGTTAAATTTTGGTTTCATCTGACCGGAGAACCTTCTTCCACATGTTTGGTGTGTCTCCCAGGTGGTTCAAGGGGGCCGAATACTTTCGCAAGGCACTGTATGAACAGATGTATGAATGAAAGACGGATGTATGAATGAATGGATTTAGAGAATATATGCTATTATTAATTTAATAGAGATATAACCAGCAGTGGTGTAAAGTGGTGTAAAGTACTTAAGCAGTGGTGTAAGTAAAAACACTTTAAAGTAATACTTAAGTAGTTTTTTGGGGTATCTGTACTTCACTATTTATATTTTTTAACAACTTTAAATTTTACTTCACTACATTCCTCAAGAAAATATTTTTAAGTACTTAAGTATCAAAAGTAAATGGAATTGCTAAAAGTACTTGTCACATTTTGACAGGAAAATGGTCCAATTCACACCCTTATCAGGAGAACATCCCTCCTCATCCCTATTGCCTCTGATCTGGCAGACTCACTAAACACAAATGCTTTGCTTGTAAATTATGTCTGAGTCTTCGAGTGTACCCCTGGCTATCTGTCAATTCCTTTGGATGTCACTCAAATATTGCTTAATCTATGATGATGTAGGCCTACTGGGTTTGTGCCACTACTTGTGTGATGCTACTTGGTTACAGAGTTTGAGAGAAGCAACTTCATTGTAACCTCATCGAATGCACGCGTGTCATCGGATGAGGAGTTAAATTCAGTCCAAAAAGTAGGATTGCAATGGGAAAGTATAGGCCACTTGTATCCATCTTCTCAGTCTCTCCACTGTCAGATTTTTTTCATAAACATGCTTATCTAAATTACTCCTCCGTTCTTTTGCAAGCACACTCTTCCGTTTTCCCCGGATCAGATAGAGGGGATTGATGCTTCGGCCAGATAAGCGTCAACTGCGTGAGCAATTTTCCAAAAGCAGCAAGTGGGTGTGTAAATACAGTATATGTTGTCATTCGGGAGTTTTTCCTAGACACTGATCTTAGGTAAGTTTTGAGTTTCCCTGACCTTCATTTGGGGAGTTTAAGCTGGTCCTAGATCTGTGCGTATGTGTTTGAGAGGAAGCCTACAGGTGGGAGGGGTCAGAAAGCGCACGAAGGAAGGGAGGTAAAAAAAAGGAAGAGAGAGAGGAGACTTGGCTAGGGGGAGAACAGTCATTCAGATTCTGCTGCGCTTGAAACGCAAGCCACCTTCCTCGCAGTTTTGCGTCGCAATAACTTCTTACTAACTGACTGAAATTAAAACTTTTTCTTGGCAAAACTGTAACCCATTTCAACGTCTGGAAAATAACGGCAGGCTCGTGGATGCGCCTGGAAGTGTCTTATCGCATTTACAAGAATAATTAAGGGAATAGCAGCTGCTTTTGGACATATTTGAAGGGAACATAAGTGCTATCAATCAGGGGACTAATAATATAGATGTAGAAGTGATGGTTTGAGATACCGTCTCACATCCCGCTGTAGCCTAACTATGGGTCGATAGTATGGACTTATCCGATTCTGGAGAGGAAGAGTGCGTCACGGCTGATAGGAATTTACTTCCACACTATTCGTGTGGAATAAAAGTTCATTGACAAACGAGAGGATTCTGCCGCATCACTTTTTTTTTCTTGCGAAGGCATGGCGGGACCAGTTCTGTTTCTTGTGCTGTGGGTCTTCACGTGGTCCGGGGAGGTTCGGTGTGCTTCGTACCCGCAGCGGTATAATCTCTATTCGGGACAGACCCAGGCACAGCCACAGAACGGCGCACGGGCAGCGAGCAGACACAGGTAACACACACTCTCTCTCTCTCTCTCTCTCTCTCTCTCTCTCTCTCTCTCTCTCTCTCTCTCTCTCTCTCTCTCTCTCTCTCTCTCTCTCTCTCTCTCTCTCTCTCTCTCTCTCTCATCACACTCACTCTCATGTCAAAGGGTACCAAACACTCACTCTCATCGCACTCACTCTCACTCAAAGGGTACCAGACATCTGGAAGGAGCATGATAAAGGAATTTAGCAGTAAAGAAAACAAAAGATAGTGTTTAAATGACCCACAGCCATTATTCTCTATAAGAAACTGAACTATTAGATGTTTTAAGACCAAAGTAATTTTTTATTTTTCTCCCATGTAGTCTAAACTCTAAACATCAAAGATTGTCAGCTAGAGTAGTCTCTCTCTCCCTCTCTCTCTCTCTCTCTCTCTCTCTCTCTCTCTCTCTCTCTCTCTCTCTCTCTCTCTCTCTCTCTCTCTCTCTCTCTCTCTCTCTCTCTCTCTCTGTGTATGTGTGGCTGAGTGTGAGAGTAAATGTAACACAGATGAGCAGTCCTTCTCTCATCCAAATGTTCCATGAAATCTGTCTCTTTCCCCCCTCACTGAGCAGATCTGAAAGGAGCTCTATGGAGGAGCCACAGTGTCTAATAACCCCAGCGAAAATTAATCCGGCCTGGTCTTGCTATAGATGTGACAATATAGGTGTTGCTATAGATGCGACAATATAGGTATTGCTTGCTTTGTTATGTTTTCTGCCCTCATCAGAGCAGTTCACAGCTCACTCTCTTTCACTTTATGATTTTCATCAGAGCAGTACTCACAGTCACACATGGACAGAGATAACTCTCTATGTATCCCTCCCTCCCTCTCTCTCCCTCCTCATACCCCTCTCTCTCCCTCTCTATCCCTTCTTTTTCTCTCTCCCTCTTTGTCCCACACAAACACACAGGCACACACACACACACACACACACACACACACACACACACACACACACACACACACACACACACACACACACACACACACACACACACACACACACACACACACACACACACACACACACACACACACATTTCACACATTGCATTTCCTTGATTCTGCACATCCTCTCTCCTCGCCTCTTTCTCAAAAACCACTGGATGTGTAGTGTGTGTGTTTGTGCTGGTGCACCTGCGTACGCATGTGCACGTGTTTACATGTAAGTGTGTGTATGCACATACTCTCTCCGTCGGTTTCAATTAGTCATGCGCAGATCAGCAGTTTTTTCGCCTGCACCCACACACAATTTCTAATAACCCATCTACAACTGACTATATGTGATAAAGGGAAAATCTGAGTCCTGCACCCGACGCGCAAAAACAGAAAATGTGCTGCACAGTTCCCTTTTTTATTGAACAATTATTTTTACTTCAACATTTCTTCATTTATTTATTGAACATTTAGGCCTATTGAAGAGTAGCCTAAGGTTTTGCAAAAATAAATAGTCAAACAATTCCCTAAATTACACCTTGCGTATGCATTCATGAAAAAGCTTCCACACTAATGCCAGATAAAAAAAACTTTAAATTTTTTTTAATGTAGCCTATAAATATGAATTGCACAATAATTCTACATTTATGGAATTTTTGTATGCATTGTTTTTACTTTATTCAACCTACATGCCACAAAACCTCCATTCATCCACACAATATTTTCTGAAGCTAAACCTGACCCACCCGAGTTATGAATCAACCTGTGTGTGTGTGTGTGTGTGTGTGTGTGTGTGTGTGTGTGTGTGTGTGTGTGCGTGCGTGCGTGCGTGCGTGCGTGCGTGCGTGCGTGCGTGCGTGTGTGTGTGAGAGAGAGAGATAGTAAAGTGACTCTGACCCCGGTTCAGAGGGCATTTTTTAAATTGATTTTATTTCACCTTTATTTAACCAGGATGGCAAGTTGAGAACATGTTCTTGTTTACAATTGCGACCTGGCCAAGATAAAGCAAAGCAGTTAGACACGTACAACAACATAGAGTTACACATGGAGTAAAACAAACATACAGTCAATAATACAGTAGAAAAATAAGTCTATATACAATGTGAGCAAATGAGGTGAGATAAGGGAGGTAAAGGCAAAAAAATGCCATGGTGGCGAAGTAAATACAATATAGCAAGTAAAACACTGGAATGGTAGATTTGCAGTGGAAGAATGTGCGAAGTAGAGATAGAAATAATGGGGTGCAAAGGAGCAAAATAAATAAATATATACAGTAGGAGGAGAGGTAGTTGTTTGGGCTAAATTATAGATGGGCTATGTACAGGTGCATTGATCTGTGAGCTGCTCTGACAGCTGGTGGAAAAAAGTTTGACATTTAGGTGACTGAATTTTCGGTTAGTTTCGGTAGTAACAAAACGGAGCGATTTGTCCTACACAAAGAATCTTTCAGGAAAAACTGGACATCTGCTATGTAACTGAGAGTCTCCTCATTGAAACATCTGAAGTTCTTCAAAGGTAAATTATTTTATTTGATTCCTTTGCTGGTTTTTGTGAATATGTTGCGTGCTAAATGCTACGCTAAATGCTAAGCTAGCCATCAACACTCTTACACAACTGATTGATTTTCTATGGTTCAAAAGCATATTTTGAAAATCTGAGATGACAGTGTTGTTAAGAAAAACCTAAGCTTGAGAGCAGGCATATTTATTTCATTTCATTTGCGATTTTTAGAAATCGTTAACGTTGCGTTATGGTAATGAGCTTGAGGCTGTAGTCACGATACCGGATCCCGGATGGCTCGGCGCAAGAGGTTAAAGAAGAAGTTACAGGTCTGTGAGAGACAGAAATCTTGCTTGTTTGTAGGTGACCAAATACTTATTTTCCACCATAATTTGCAAATAAATTCATTAAAAATTCTACAATGTGATTTTCTAGATTTTTTGTCTAATTTTGTCTGTCATAGTTGAAGTGTACCTATGATGGAAATTACTGGCCTCTCTCATCTTTTTAAGTGGGAGAACTTGCACAATTGGTGGATGACTAAATACATTTTTGCCCCACTGTACCTGCTGGAGCGCATGCTACAGATGGGTGCTGCTATGGTGACCAACGAGCTGAGATAAGGGGGGACTTTACCTAGCAGGGTCTTGTAGATGACCTAGAGCCAGTGGGTTTGGCGATGAGTATGAAGTGAGGGCAAGCCAACGAGAGCGTACAGGTCGCAGTGGTGGGTAGTATATTGGGCTTTGGTAAGTAAATGGATGGCACTGTGATAGACTGCATCCAATTTATTTGAGTAGGGTATTGGAGGCTATTTTGTAAATGACATCGCCGAAGTCGAGGATCGGTAGGATGGTCAGTTTTACAAGGGTATGTTTGGCAGCATGAGTGAAGGATGCTTTGTTCCAAAATAGGAAGCCAATTCTAGATTTAACTTTGGATTGGAGATGTTTGATGTGAGTCTGGAAGTTTACCATCTAACCAGACACCTAGGTATTTGTAGTTGTCCACAAGTCAGAACCGTCCAGAGTAGTGATGTTGGACGGGCGGTTGAAGAGCATGCATTTAGTTTTACTTGTATTTAAGAGCAATTGGAAGCCACAGAAGGAAAGTTGTATGGCATTGAAGCTCATCTGGAGGGTTGTTAACACAGTGTCCAAAGAAGAGCCAGAAGTATTACAGAATGGTGTCGTCTGCGTAGAGGTGGATCAGAGGCTCACCAGCAGCAAGAGCGACATCGTTGATGTATACAGAGAAGAGAGTCGGTCCAAGAATTGAACCCTGTGGCACCCCCATAGTGACTGACAGAGGCCCGGACAACAGGCCCTCCGATTTGACACACTGAACTCTATCAGAGAAGTAGTTGGTGAACCAGGCGAAGCAATCATTTGAAAAACCAAGGCTATCGAGTCTGCTGATGAGCATGTGGTGATTGACAGAGTCAAAAGCCTTGACCAGCGGAGAAGGTATGGTGGGATTCGAAATGGTCGGTAATCTGTTTGTTGACTTGGCTTTCGAAGACCTTAGAAAGGCAGAATAGGATAGATATAGGTCTGTAGCAGTTTGGATCAAGACTATCCACCCCTTTGAAGAGGGGGATTGACCACAGCTGCTTTCCAATCTTTGGGAATCTCAGACGACACGAAAGAGAGGTTGAACAGGCTAGTAATAGGGGTTGCAACAATTTTGGCAGATCATTTTTAGAAAGAAAGGGTCCAGATTGGCTAGCCCGGCTGATTTGTAGGGGATCGGATTTTGCAGCTCTTTCAGAACATCAGCTGACTGTATTTGGGAGAAGGAGAAATGGGGAAGGCTTGGGTGAGTTGCTGTGGGGGGTGCAGTGCTGTTGACCGGGGTAGCATCTGCCTCTAACCCTAGGAAGCTCTTTGCCACCTTCTCCTCCCTCCTGAATCCTCCTCCCCCTCCCCCCACCTCCTCCCTGTCTGCAGATGACTTTGTCAACCATTTTGAAAAGAAGGTCGACGACATCCGATCCTCGTTTGCTAAGTCTAACGACACCGCTGGTTCTGCTCACACTGCCCTACCCTGTGCTCTGACCTCTTTCTCCCCTCTCTCTCCAGATGAAATCTCGCGTCTTGTGACGGCCGGCCGCCCAACAACCTGCCCGCTCGACCCTATCCCCTCCTCTCTTCTCCAGACCATTTCCGGAGACCTTCTCCCTTACCTCACCTCGCTCATCAACTTATCCCTGACCGCTGGCTACGTCCCTTCCGTCTTCAAGAGAGCGAGAGTTGCACCCCTTCTGAAAAAACCTACACTCGATCCCTCCGATGTCAACAACTACAGACCAGTATCCCTTCTTTCTTTTCTCTCCAAAACTCTTGAACGTGCCGTCCTTGGTCAGCTCTCCCGCTATCTCTCTCAGAATGACCTTCTTGATCCAAATCAGTCAGGTTTCAAGACTAGTCATTCAACTGAGACTGCTCTTCTCTGTATCACGGAGGCGCTCCGCACCGCTAAAGCTAACTCTCTCTCCTCTGCTCTCATCCTTCTAGACCTATCGGCTGCCTTCGATACTGTGAACCATCAGATCCTCCTCTCCACCCTCTCCGAGTTGGGCATCTCCGGCGCGGCCCACGCTTGGATTGCGTCCTACCTGACAGGTCGCTCCTACCAGGTGGCGTGGCGAGAATCTGTCTCCTCACCACGCGCTCTCACCACTGATGTCCCCCAGGGCTCTGTTCTAGGCCCTCTCCTATTCTCGCTATACACCAAGTCACTTGGCTCTGTCATAACCTCACATGGTCTCTCCTATCATTGCTATGCAGATGACACACAATTAATCTTCTCCTTTCCCCCTTCTGATGACCAGGTGGCGAATCGCATCTCTGCATGTCTGGCAGACATATCAGTGTGGATGACGGATCACCACCTCAAGCTGAACTTCGGCAAGACGGAGCTGCTCTTCCTCCCGGGGAAGGACTGCCCGTTCCATGATCTCGCCATCACGGTTGACAACTCCATTGTGTCCTCCTCCCAGAGCGCTAAGAACCTTGGCGTGATCCTGGACAACACCCTGTCGTTCTCAACTAACATCAAGGCGGTGGCCCGTTCCTGTAGGTTCATGCTCTACAACATCCGCAGAGTACGACCCTGCCTCACACAGGAAGCGGCGCAGGTCCTAATCCAGGCACTTGTCATCTCCCGTCTGGATTACTGCAACTCGCTGTTGGCTGGGCTCCCTGCCTGTGCCATTAAACCCCTACAACTCATCCAGAACGCCGCAGCCCGTCTAGTGTTCAACCTTCCCAAGTTCTCTCACGTCACCCAGCTCCTCCGCTCTCTCCACTGGCTTCCAGTTGAAGCTCGCATCCGCTACAAGACCATGGTGCTTGCCTACGGAGCTGTGAGGGGAACGGCACCTCAGTACCTCCAGGCTCTGATCAGGCCCTACACCCAAATAAGGGCACTGTGTTCATCCACCTCTGGCCTGCTCGCCTCCCTACCACTGAGGAAGTACAGTTCCCGCTCAGCCCAGTCAAAACTGTTCGCTGCTCTGGCTCCCCAATGGTGGAACAAACTCCCTCACGACGCCAGGACAGCGGAGTCAATCACCACCTTCCGGAGACACCTGAAACCCCACCTCTTTAAGGAATACCTAGGATAGGATAAAGTAATCCTTCTCACCCCCCCCCCCCTTAAAATATTTAGATGCACTATTGTAAAGTGGTTGTTCCACTGGATGTCATAATGTGAATGCACCAATTTGTAAGTCGCTCTGGATAAGAGCGTCTGCTAAATGACGTAAATGTAAATGTAAATGTAGGGGTAGCCAGGTGGAAAGCATGGCCAGCCGTAGAAAAATGCTTATTGAAATTCTCAATTATATGATGGAATTATCGGTGGTGACAGTGTTTCCAATCCTCCTTGCAGTGGGCAGCTGGGAGGAGGTGTTCTTATTATCCATGGACTTTACAGTGTCCCAGAACCTTTTTTAGTTTGTGTTTCAGGAAGCAAATTTCTGCTTGAAAAAGCTAGCCTTGGCTTTTCTAACTGCCTCTGTATACTGGTTTCTAGCTTCCCTGAAAATATTCATATCACAGGGGCTGTTTGATGCTATTGCCGAATGCATTGGATGTTCTTGTGTTGGTTAAGGGCAGTCAGGTCTGGAGAGAACCAAGGGCTGTATCTGTTCCTGGTTCAACATTTTTTGAATGGGGCATGCTTATTTAACCTCTTAGAACTACCCCTCCTGGCTCCGGGAGAATTGTCATAAGCAACTGCTGAATAGCATAGCGCAACAGTCCAAAAATATTACTAGAAAATATGAATATTCATGAAATCACAAGTGAAATATTTTGAAACACAGCTTAGCCTTTTGTTAATCACCCTGTCGTCTCAGATTTTGAAATTATGCTTTACAGAGAAAGCAATACAAGCGTTTGTGTAAGTTTATCGATAGCCTAGCATAGCATTATTTCCACTTAGCATCGGGAAGCTTGGTCACGAAAATCAGAAAAGCAATCAAATTAACCATTTACCTTTGATGATCATCAGATGTTTTCACTCACGAGACTCCCAGTTAGACAGCAAATGTTATTTTTGTTCCATAAAGATATTTTTTATATCCAAATACCTCCGTTAGTTTGGTGTGTTATGCCCAGGAATCTACCGGAAATAGCGGTCATGACAACGCAGACAAAAATTCCAAATTATATCCAAATTATATCCATAATGTCGACAAAAACATGGCAAACGTTTTTTATAATCAATCCTCAAGGTGTTTTTCAAATATCTATTCGATAATATATCAACCGGGACAGTTGGCTTTTCACTCGGACCGGGAGGAACAATGGCTGCCTCTCTCTTTTGTGCAAGAATCACTCTGAGAGCCCCCACCTATGCAATGTGGTCGTTCACGCTCATTCTTCAAAATAAAGGCCTGAAACTACGTCTAAAGGCTGTAGACACCTTAGGGAAGCCATAGAAAAAAGGAATCTGGTTGATATCCCTTTCAATGGTCAATAGGGATGCATAGGAACACAGAGCTTTCAAAATAAGAGTCACTTCCTGATTGGATTTCTCTCAGGCTTTCACCTGCAATATCAGTTCTATTATACTCACAGACAATATTTTTACAGTTGTGGAAACTTTAGAGTGTTTTCTATCCTAAGCTGTCAATTATATGCATATTCTAGCATCTGGTCCTGAGAAATAGGCCGTTTGCTTTGGGAACGTTATTTTTCCAAAAATAAAAATAGTGCCTAGCTTCAAGAGGTTTGGATGGTGAGGAAGGCATTTAAAAAACAATAACCAGGCATCTACTGATGGGATGAGGTCAGTATCCTTCCAGGATACCCTGGCCAGGTCGATTAGAAAGTCCTGCTTGCTGAAATGTTTCAGGGAGCGTTTGACAGTGATGAGTGGAAGTCGTTTGACCGCTGACCCATTACAGATGCAGGCAATGAGGCGGTGTTCGCTGAGATCTTGGTTGAAAACAGCAGAGGTGTATTTAGAGGGCAAGTTGGTTAGGATGATATCTATGAGGGTGCCTGTGTTTACGGCTTTGGGGTGGTACCTGGTAGGTTCATTGGTCATTTGTGTGAGATTGAGGGCATCAAGCTTAGATTGTAGGATGGCTGGGGTGTTAAGCATGTTCTAGTTTAGATCGCCTAGCAGCACATGCTCTGAAGATAGATGGGGGGCAATCAGTTCACATATGGTGTCCAGAGCACAGCTGGGGGCAGAGACTGGTCTATAGCAGGTGGCAACGGTGAGAGACTTGTTTTTAGAGAGGTGGATTTTTTAAAGTAGAAGTTCAAATTATTTGGGTACAGACCTGGATAGTAGGACAGAACTCTGCAGGCTATCTCTGCAGTAGATTGCAACATCGCTCCCTTTGGCCGTTCTATCTTCTCTGAAAATGTTGTAGTTAGGGATGGAGATTTCAGATTTTTTGGTGGTCTTCCTAAGCAAGGATTCAGACACGGCTAGAATGTGTAAAAGCAGTGAATAAAACAAACTTAGGGAGGAGGCTTCTAATGTTAACATGCATGAAACCAAGGCTATTACGGTTACAGAAGTCAAAAGAGAGCGCCTTGGGAATAGGAGTGGAGCTAGGCACTGCAGGCCCAGGATTCCCCTCTACATCACCAGAGGAACAGAGGAGGAGTCGGATAAGGGTATGGCTAAAAGCTATGAATCCTTCTACACCAGCTCTGATGCTCGTTGGATGTGGCAGGGTTTGCAAACATCATGGATTGCAAAGGGAAACACAGCCACGAGCTGTCCAGTGACTCGAGCCTACCAGACGAGCTAAATACCTTCTATGTTCGCGAGGACGGCAACACTGAACCATGCGTGAGAGCACCAGCTGTTCAGTACAAGTGTGTGATCATGCTCTCTGTAGCCCATGTGAGTAAGACCTTTAACAGGTTAACATTCACAAGGTCGCAGGGCCAGACAGATTACCAGGACGTGTACTCAGACCATGCGCCGACCAGCTGGCAAGGTGTCTTCACTGACATGTTCAACCTCTCCCTGACCCACTCTGTAATACCTACATGTAAGAAAAAGAGATATGCTCTTGTAACGGCTTTCATCGGAAGAAGAGGAATCGTCAGACCAAAATGCAGCGGGATATGTGTTCATCTTTATTTTAAGGAACTGAACACAAAAATAACAAAAGGAAAATCCGAAACAGAAATACAACTACCCACAACTAAAAGTGAAAAAACAGGCTACCTAAGTATGATTCCCAATCAGAGACAACGATAGACAGCTGTCCCTGATTGAGAACCATACACGGCCGAAACATAGAAATACAAAAACCTAGACATACAAACATAGAATGCCCACCCAAATCACACCCTGACCAAACAAAAATCAAAACATACAAAGCAATCTACGGTCAGGGCGTGACAGCTCTCTGCAAGGTTTTGTATATCTTACCTATCATATGAACATCCATTTTTCTGACTCATATAAGATTCCCTCAAGGTTGCTTGAAATCGAAATTTCGAAATATGTAACTTTTTCAGTTGCGTCTATTTGAAAATATCTACATTGGTCAGTTCAAAATTGCTTTTTAATTCTGTAATTTCCTCTTACCAATTAATTTACGGTTTATATGCCTTTAGCTTTCCATGTTGACCAATTTATCGGTGAATTATGTAAAGCTTTCCAAGGATTGTTCCACAGGGTTGTGTTTTTAGGGAGTGATATTGGTTCTTGTAGAATACGTTTCATTTTTTCCCATATTGTTATAGTGTTCATAACTATGAAGTTGTTAATGTTCTTAGCTTTATCCTTTGAAAATTCTGGGAATGAGCATGCACATCTTCATTATGTACCTATTGTTTCTCTTTAGACATTTAACTATATGTCGTAAGTAAAAGCCTTGGGTAGCGAATTGATACAATTCCAAGTCTGGTAGGTTAAAATCACCCACAGACTTAGGGAGATAGAAAACGTCCCTTTTTATTCTATGATTTTTATTTTCCCATATGAAGTCTGTATGCACACATGACTGTAAGTCGCTTTGGATAAAAGCGTCTGCTAAATGGCATATATTATTATTATTATTATAAGTCTGTTTTGACCAAGTATACTTTTTTAAAGAATGTCTTCGTGGGTAATTGGTATTACCGAAAATATTACAGATATATATTTTATATATATTGTTGAGTAATGGAATACAGTTATCTTTATATATTTGTTGTTTGTTGTCACTTATTAAACATCCTAAGTATTTCATATTTTCTGTGGTCCACTTAAAGGATTTCTGTAGTTTGTGAGTTACACATGAGTGTTTTTCCAAAATATGAATCACCGTACTTAAAAATGTAGGCAAATTACTTACTTTGAAGAAGGAAAATAATAATTGATTAAAAATCCTTTGAAGAGACACAGGTATGGATGACACCAGTCCAGCCCCTACACCATGCTGCTGACAGGTTTCTAATGGTTAATAATGGCCAGACACAGTGGCCCAAGGGCTTGACTGGTCCACAGATTTGTGAAGGGTCTCCAGAGGAGGTGACCAGAGGTCAGAGGTCAAGAGACAATGATCAAAACACAGGTGTCCTTTTAAAATTATGACGTCCACCTGGACACAGTACTTGGAGGGCAGGTAGAAGTTCTTTGTTGACACAAATGTAGGATCAGCTAACCCTCACCTAATCCTATCTTCTTTGGAGCTGGGGTGCACAACACCTTGAAGGTTGCAGTGTCTGCTGGTTTTTCATCTTTGCTTTCAAATCTGAGACTGATTACCTCATACCCAGACAACATGTGTGGAGTTTCTAGTTGATCAATGACATTCTCTGGAGAAAGGGTCACCAGCAGGACTCTGGCTCATGAGGGTTAGAGTTGGTCACCCCTGATTTAACAACATATTGCCAGCCATATTGAAACCTGGCAAGGGGAATCGGTGTGAAAAGGCAAGATATTACCAATTCAACGGTTTAGACAGTTATTTTAGTTATTTGATCTCAGGCCAAGAGTTATAGTGGGACACACTAGACATAAAAATGGTGTCTGTGTTTGGGTTGCGTGTTCTTATATGAGTTAATAACTGATTTGTCATTCAACTGGCTACATTCAGGCATTACAATGTAAATTTACGTTAATCTGTCTGTCTGCATATGTCAAGACATGGCATATGACGTGGTAGTGATATACCCGATGGCTTGGCCGATTTTCTTCTCATCAATCATCTTGAAAAAACGGATACTAAAAGCGTGGAAATTAATCAATCCACCATCATTAAAATAGTGGAAAAATCCAATTATTTGTTATTTAAATATTGAAAGTGTCTAAGCTATGGAGGGAAGCAAAATGGTGCCGTTTCAGGTTGGTGTGTGTGCTAGTGAGTCATTTATAAGACATTTATGTCACGTATACTCCCTCTCCGGCCTCTAGATCATCAGACTGCTGATTATCCTGCACACCTGTCACCATCGTCAAGCGCACCAGTGCCTCATGACACTCACCTGAACTCCATCATCTCCTTGAATATCCTCCCTATACCTTTCACTCCACTTGGTTCTTTCCTCAGGTGTTATTGACTCAGTTTTAATGTCGGTGAGATGTTTGTGTTTTGTATTCATTGTTTCTTTTATTTATTAAAACACTCACTCCCTGAACTTGCTTCCCGTCTCTCAGCGCACTCGTTACAATTTGTGAAAATTATATAGCAATATATAGTGGGAAAGCGGCCTTGTGTTTGGAAAATTAATAGTTACTGCCGTAAATACAAATCTAACAAAAACATCTGTCCTGTCCAGAACCGGAGTCTACGCAGACTGGTGCATCGTAGACAATCAGAGCTACAGTAGGCCTAAATAAGCCATTTGCCAAATGGGCCCTGCCATTATTCACTTTGAACTGGACTGTGTGTTTACAGGCAGTAGCAACAGCGCAACTTTAGATCATTAGAAGGCATTCGCCAAAAGCCACTAAAATACACTCAATGGAATTCTGCGAATATGTAAATGTCATGGGAGTTCTCTTAAATTTGGAAACTTCACAATCCTATTGATCCAAACAACCATGAAAAGGTATGCTTTTCTCCCTCAGTTGCCTATCCACATAAACAACAACAAAATCAACAACTAATGCTAGCCAGAGTGAGGTGAGCTAAAATCTAACGAGGAAACATCAGACAAACCCTCTCAAACCTTTTCAGCTAGTTGGCCGTCAAAATTGCACTGATAAACATTGGGGAATAGTAGCCTGCTCGTCCTGCTGCAGCTTGCCTGCCAATGCATGCTTGTCCCTACCCACGTTTTGACAACTGAATGGGAACTTGCTTGCCTGCCCGCCCATTTGATGGATGCCAACTGCATTTGATTGACAACTAAGAGATATGTTATCTGTGGACAACAGTCGTTCAAGTTCAGTGAAGCTAGCTAGCAATGTGATTCACATTTCTAGCTAGCTAACCAAATGACACCTGCAGCATTTCTAGCTGTAGCCAACGAAAATCTAAATGACTGTGGAAAAAGTCAGTCACTCACCCACTCCTCCAATGATAGGACATCCTCCCAGCAGCTAGCTAGGTAATGTTAGGTTTTGTGTTTTTAGGTTGCTAAATAAAAAGCTAGTTACACAATGTGACCCGTTTTAAGAAACTAGTCATATGTTGCACGTCGCCACTTCAGAGGAGAGGCATGTTACATTTTTATTCATTTTTAATCAAAATACGTTTTTTGGGGCAGAAATGCCTTCTGGAACACCTTAGTAACAAACTTGAATGTCATCTGTAAATACAAGTAAAATTGTTAAATAGTCTAGTTTGTTAAGCTACTGAAACATACAGGAACCTTCCCGCTAGCCGTGATTAGCTGAGATAATGGATGGACTGGACATGACGAGAGATTAATTCGGGTTGGTCTGCCATGTAGCATACTTCTGTCTATTACATGATTTGTTAAGTATGTGAGGATAATTCTGTCTACCGCAGCTTTATTTGAAAGATATCATGAAGAAATGAAAACGTTTTAATACTGCTCTTAACATTGTTGCCCTGAAGTTAATAGTACTATTGACAAAGCTAAATCAAATCAAATCAAATTTTATTTGTCACATACACATGGTTAGCAGATGTTAATGCGAGTGTAGCGAAATGCTTGTGTTTCTAGTTCCGACAATGCAGTGATAACCAACAAGTAATCTAACTAACAATTCCAAAACTACTGTCTTATACACAGTGTAAGGGGATAAAGAATATGTACATAAGGATATATGAATGAGTGATGGTACAGAGCAGCATACAGTAGATGGTATCGAGTACAGTATATACATATGAGATGAGTATGTAGACAAAGTAAACAAAGTGGCATAGTTAAAGTGGCTAGTGATACATGTATTATTTAAGGATGCAGTCGATGATGTAGAGTACAGTATATACGTATGCATATGAGATGAATAATGTAGGGTAAGTAACATTATATAAGGTAGCATTGTTTAAAGTGGCTAGTGATATATTTACATAATTTCCCATCAATTCCCATTATTAGAGTGGCTGGAGTTGGGTCAGTGTCAATGACAGTGTGTTGGCAGCAGCCACTCAATGTTAGTGGTGGCTGTTTAACAGTCTGATGGCCTTGAGATAGAAGCTGTTTTTCAGTCTCTCGGTCCCAGGTTTGATGCACCTGTACTGACCTCGCGTTCAGGATGATAGCGGGGTGAACAGGCAGTGGCTTGGGTGGTTGATGTCCTTGATGATCTTTATGGCCTTCCTGTAACATCGGGTGGTGTAGGTGTCCTGGAGGGCAGGTAGTTTGCCCCCGGTGATGCGTTGTGCAGACCTCACTACCCTCTGGAGAGCCTTACGGTTGAGGGCGGAGCAGTTGCCGTACCAGGCGGTGATACAGCCCGCCAGGATGCTCTCGATTGTGCATCTGTAGAAGTTTGTGAGTGCTTTTGGTGACAAGCCAAATTTCTTCAGCCTCCTGAGGTTGAAGAGGCGCTGCTGCGCCTTCTTCACGACGCTGTCAGTGTGAGTGGACCAATTCAGTTTGTCTGTGATGTGTATGCCGAGGAACTTAAAACCTGCTACCCTCTCCACTACTGTTCCATCGATGTGGATAGGGGGGTGTTCCCTCTGCTGTTTCCTGAAGTCCACAATCATCTCCTTAGTTTTGTTGACGTTGAGTGTGAGGTGCGTGGCCACGCAGTCGTGGGTGAACAGGGAGTACAGGAGAGGGCTCAGAACGCACCCTTGTGGGGCCCCCGTGTTGAGGATCAGCGGGGAGGAGATGTTGTTGCCTACCCTCACCACCTGGGGGCAGCCCGTCAGGAAGTCCAGTACCCAGTTGCACAGGGCGGGGTCGAGACCCAGGGTCTCGAGCTTGATGACGAGCTTGGAGGGTACTATGGTGTTGAATGCCGAGCTGTAGTCAATGAACAGCATTCTCACATAGGTATTCCTCTTGTCCAGGTGGGTTAGGGCAGTGTGCAGTGTGGTTGAGATTGCATCGTCTGTGGACCTATTTGGGCGGTAAGCAAATTGGAGTGGGTCTAGGGTGTCAGGTAGGGTGGAGGTGATATGGTCCTTGACTAGTCTCTCAAAGCACTTCATGATGATGGAAGTGAGTGCTACGGGGCGGTAGTTGTTTAGCTCAGTTACCTTAGCTTTCTTGGAACAATGGTGGCCCTCTTGAAGCATGTGGGAACAGCAGACTGGTATAGGGATTGATTGAATATGTGTCAGGATTTGGCCAGGGTTGTTCCGGTTTTTGGTCACTAGATGCCCCCATTGTGCCTTTTGACCTTTTCTTTTCCCTTGATCCCCATTATTATTTGCACTTGTGCCTCGTTTCCCCTGATTGTATTTAAACCCTTTGTTTTACTCAGTTCTTTGCTCTGTGTTTGTATGTTAGCACCCAGCCCTAGTACTCTGTGAATTCTTGTTGATCCCGGTGGACTCTCTTGTGGAATTCTGTTTTTTTGTTCTTGTTTGTTTGTTTTTAATTATCTTTTGAGGCTTTTTTGTGCTATACCTTCCACCTTGTGGATTTACCTTTTTGTCTTGGAGGATTACCTTTGTTCTTGTGGAATTCCTTTTGAGGTTGTGGAGTTACATGTTTTCCTGAAGAACTTCACTTTTTACTTCATTATATACACCGTCTCAAGTACTGCTGTGCCTGCCTCATCTTCTGGGTTCTGCTGACTATTCGTGGCTCAGTTGGTTTAGTGACTGTTTCTCACTCCGGAGACCCGGGTTCGTAACCGGGTCCTGACAATATGTCCGTAAACACACCGGTCAGCTGGTCTGCGCATGCTCTGAGGGCGCGGCTGGGGATGCCGTCTGGGAAAACATTGTGATTCTGACTCTCTCTGAAAATGAATCAGACAATGAGGAAATCTCTGATTTAAGTAAAAACATTTCAATTGAACCAGACATTTTAGAGTTTTCTGTTGAAAATGGTGTGGACAAAACAGTGTCATTGTCACAGAAGAAGTTGACAGAGTTTTGAAATCCGTGGAATGCCCGGTGGAAGCAGAGAACAGCAGAGAGGTGATCGCCAAATATGCCAAATGGGGAGAGAATCCAAAAATAGAACACAGAAAGAAGGCTGTTGTATAAAACGTATGTCTCTGGATCTTCAAACTAAGGGAAACCATGGCATCCATGATAGAGGGAGAAGCCCTCATCCATGTATACAGCTACTTTTTCAGATATTATACATTTCTAATTTTGTCAAATTAATTTTCATTGCGAGCTAAAGCGTATTGTTAGCTAGCTAGATAGCTAAAGTTAGCTGACTGGCTCGCTAGCTAAAGTTATGTGTTATGTGTATGATCTGTGTAGGAGCTCTAGAAAGAGGCCCAGTTGTTTTGAACATGGCAGTAGAGTTGGGATTATGGTTAATGTTTTTGATAGCTAACTACATGTCTAAACAAAAGACTCCACTATGCAAGTAACCATTTCACTGTAACATTTACACTTTCCGTATCCTGTGCATTTGACAAATAAACTTAGAATTGATTTGATATAGTGTGTTTACCAGAGACGGTAAAGTGAAGAACAACATGACCTGCACCAAAGTTAGATTAGGATATAAACCAAGGACTAGATCAAGTGTATTTTTGCTACAATCAAGTGTATTTTTGCCGTACTTTCACCACTTTTAGTCTTGAAATCTTTGGTTGTTTACTACAGCGTGAATCCTTAAAGAGATGGGTGGGACTAAGGCTTAAGAGTGGGGTTATAAATTCAAAGCATAATTACTTTCTCATTGTTCCTCAGCTACATTGTATGATATACCAATTTCTAGCTCGGAGTCTTTACATTTATGTAAAAAACACCATTTCAAATTTTGCTACATAGGACCGAATCCAGTTGGTGGGTCACAAAAAGATATGCTAACTCAGGGGTGTTAAACTCAATCAGCGCACGGGCCAATATTTTTAAAAAACACAACGAAATCGCAGGCCAGACAGCCTATTTGATTTGACAAAAAACGGTAACTGTGACCCTAACTGTCCATTGTTTTATTAGAAAAAATGTCACTTTTTAATGTCCACTTATGATGCTGTATATAGCATTTAACATATTAAAAAATAATAGATCAATAATATGTCCAGCTTTTTCTGCTATGCTTGCAGATGTGCATAATATGCTGCGACCCTAATTTAATAACTCCAAATAACAAAAACGTAGTTATAGGTTGTTGTAACATTTAAACTTTTAAACATGTTTTCTTTGTTTTTTGCACTGCTTGGATCACCGGTGGAGTTGAATGCCGTCTTGTTGTATGGTGTACTCAAAATGTAATGTAGTTGAATAGCCTACCTAGGCTACTGCTGTAATATGCCTACACGTTTCTCTTTTGCATGGTGTTTTGTTTTTTGGGTATTCATTGTCAAGCTTTAAAAACCGAAGCCAGACAGCAGCATTTTAGTAGGCTAGCTAAGACTGTGGCATGTGTCTGTACACAAACACTGTAAACAGGACACACGAAAGCAGCGTAATTGAAGGTGAATTCGCTGAGTACATCACTCTGTAATTTCATAAAGTTCTACTGTTGGGTCATTTAGACTTGCTTGTGTTTCCTATTCAGCCCGCGGGTCTTGTGTTTGAAACCTGTGCGCTAGCCTATTAACCATGTAATGACTGACTTTTCTGATCATTGCCCTTGCTAGTTTGATTGTATTGACATTCCCAGCCTTAGTTACATTCGTCCGTTTCTGTTCAAAATATTGAAACTGAAACAGTGCTTCCCGAATAGGTGGAGGCAGCAAACAATGTCCCAAACCAGCTGTGATTTACAACCTGATAGCAATATTGTTTGGACTACAAAGAAATGTGTTGGTGAATTATATTAATCATGCATTGAACTGCCTCTCAAGTGATATCTATTCTGCCAACAATGCCTTATTGTACGTCATGGAATTTTGAGTGAAATATAACCTATTTTTAAAACCTTTTATGAAGTTTGTTTTCAAGCATAAACTGGGAATTTTATATTTTTGACTGATTCATATCTGCAAAGTAGTTAAAAAGCTGTCAGTTCCACTTTAATTTCCTCCCTGTCTCAGGTTCTCCAAGTTTTCTTTGGAATGTGTCATACCCTATGTAATTCTGGAATTCTGGTCAGGCTCATTCAGATGATGTGGTTGGTGGACAGTTTATTTTCCCTGTGTGTGTGTGTGTGTGTGTGTGTGTGTGTGTGTGTGTGTGTGTGTGTGTGTGTGTGTGTGTGTGTGTGTGTGTGTGTGTGTGTGATCCCTGTCTTTGTCAGTGTGTATAGTTGATAATATTGTTTGTGTGGCATTGTGTTTAGTGTGTATTGTATCACCTCTTAGTGTGTATTCAGGCCCTGATGGCAGGGGTGGGAGCTACCTTTAGACCAATGTTTATTACAGTCCATCAGTGTTAGGTTTTGGGAATGGGGGATACCTAGTCAGTTGGCAAACTGAATGTATTCAACTGAAATGTGTCTTCTGCATTTAACCCAAACCCTCAATCAGAGTGGTGCGGGGGGCTGCCTTAATCGACATTTACAGCACCCGGGGAACAGTAGGTTAACTGCCTTGCTCAGGAGCACAATGACAGATTTTTTTACCTTGTCAGCCCAGGGATTCAATCCAGCAACCTTCTGGTTACTGGCCCAACGCTCTAACCACTAGGATACTTGCTGTCTAGTGTGTTTTATCCTCTTTATAGGCCTGTAGTATATTACCTGTCTTTTAGGGTCTTTTAGTACATATAATTAGTTATTCTCAGCTAGTTCGGTTGTTAGTGATAGAATTTGATGACCTTGTCTTCCCCTTTTTATCCTTTTTATCCTTTTTATCCCTTTTTATTTCTCTTTAACTCGCTTTCTTCTCTTTCTCTCATCCCTCCCTTAACCCCCATCTTTCACTTTCCATTTCCCCCATCTCCTGTTTTGCTCTCTCCCCTCTCCTACCTACCCCCCCCCACCCCTTGCTGGTTCTCACATTATTACACCCTCGAGGCACCCAGGCATATTCTACATCCACAATTATGGTAATATAAAACATGCTGCTGCCTCATCTCACACAGGGATAAGGCAGGACAAGGTCTTCACATTCCACTGTGGAGAACAAGCTGTTTCGACCACCCAGGGAACTCTGACACTCTCCTTACATGGGCTATTGAAGCATTTATCCCCGCAACATTGGGACAGATTTTTTTAGAAATTGCAACCAAAATCGCTATCTCTTTCAGTTTCTCTGTCTATCAATCTCTCTCTCTCTCTCTCTCTCTCTCTCTCTCTCTCTCTCTCTCTCTCTCTCTCTCTCTCTCTCTCTCTCTCTCTCTCCTCCTCCTCTGTCAGTCTCTCTTGAATGTGTCAGTGGCTGTTATCTTGGTGCCAGTCTAAACGCTGGCTGCAGTTCTACTCTAAAGTGGTGCCAGCAGTAGTGATAGGTATTCGTGGGACACTGCTGTTTTGTTCAGTCAGATCCTTGACTTCATCGACAGTATGCATGCATGCACCCAGGGACTCATTCACACACACACACACACACACACACACACACACACACACACACACACACACACACACACACACACACACACACACAGATTTTGGTCAATCATTGAGCCTCCTCATGTTGAAGCTCCTCTGTCAAAGCCTTCCATTCACACCCCAGTCAGTCAGTCTCCTTCTATGTGTTGTGAGTTCCACTGGATGATAAGATGATGAGACCTGTCTCGATTGGTTTCTATCTATGTTTGTTTAAACAATCAATTATTGATTAATGCAACTATCCCTGATGCTTCTCCCTCTTTTTCCTTTATTTACAAACTCCCATGGTTTGTCCTTTATTTAAAGAGGGAGATCAAGCTGATCCCAACTGTAAAAAGCCTATTTCTATTTTGCCCTGTTTATCAAAAGTGTTGGAAAAACTTGTCAATAATCAACTGACTGGCTTTCTTGATGTCTATAGTATTCTCACTGGTATGCAATCTGGTTTCCGCTCAGGTTATGGATGTGTCACTGCAACCTTAAAGGTCCTCAATGATGTCACCATTGCCCTTCATTCTAAGCAATGTTGTGCTGCTATTTTTTTTGACTTGGCCAAAGCTTTTGATACGGTAGACCATTCCATTCTTGTGGAACGGCTAAGGAGTATTGGTGTCTCTGAGGGGTCTTTGGCCTGGTTTGCTAACTACCACTCTCAAAGAGTACAGTGTATAAAGTCAGAAAATCTGCTCTCAGCCACTGCCTGTCACCAAGGGAGTACCCCAAGGCTCTATCCTAGGCCCCACGCTCTTCTCAATTTACATCAACAGCATAGCTTAGGCAGTAGGAAGCTCAGTCATCCATTTATATGCAGATGATACAGTCTTATACTCAGCTGGCCACTCCCCAGATTTTGTGTTAAATGCTCTACACAAAGCTTTCTTAGTGTCCAACAAGCTTTTTCTACCATTAACCTTGTTCTGAACACCCCCAAAACAAGGGTAATGTGGTTTGGTAAGAAGAATGCCCCTCTCCCCACAGGTGTGATTACTACCTCTAAGGGTTTAGAGCTTGAGGTCGTCACCTAATACAAGTACTTGGGAGTATGGCTAGACAGTACACTGTCCTTCTCTTAGCACATATCACAGCTGCAGGCTAAAGTTAAATCTAGACTTGGTTTCCTCTTTTGTAATTGCTCCTCTTTCACCCCAGCTGCCAAACTAACCCTGATTCCCCATCCTGGGAATCATGTTAGATTGTTGTTAGATTACGGAGACATAATTTATAGATCGGCAGGTAAGGGTGCTCTCAAGCGGATAGATGTTCTTTAACATTCGGCCATCAGATTTGCCACCAATGCTCCTTATAGGACACATCACTGCACTCTATAATCCTTTGTAAAACTGATCATTTCTATATACCTGGCGCAAGACCCACTGATTGATGATTATTTATAAAATCCTCTTAGGCCACACTCGCCCCATCTGAAATATCTACTGCAGCCCTCATCCTCCACATACAACACCCATTCTGCCAGTCACATTCTGTTAAAGGTCCCCAAAAAACACACACATCTCTGGGTCGCTCCTCTTTTCAGTTAGCTGCAGCTAGTGACTGGAACGAGCTGCAACAAACACTCAAACTGGACAGTTTTATCTCAATCTCTTCATTCAAAGACTCAATCATGGACACTCTTACTGACAGTTGTGGCTGCTTTGCGTGATGTATTGTTTTCTCTACCTTCTTTCCCTTTGTTGTCTGTGCCCAAGTAATGTTTCTACCATGTTTTATACTCCTACCATGTTTTGTTGCTACCATGCTATGTTGTCATTTGTTGCTGCCTTGCTATGTTGTTGTCTTATAGGTCTCGCTTTATGTAGTGTTGTCTCTCTTGTCATGATATGTGTCTTGTTCAAAATGTATATTTTTATTTTGTATTTTAAATCCCAGCCCCCGTCTCCGCAGGAGGCCTTTTCGTAGGCCGTCATTGTAAATAAATATGTGTTCTTAACTGACTTGCCTAGTTAAATAAAGGTTAGTTTAAAAAAGTAAAAGGAATAATACTTTTGTGTTCACAGTACACAATCAGATTATGAGTAATGTGATACTCGTGACCCATTCCCCTTTTCCTGGGATTCTAAGGCTTTTTAACCCGCCTTCTCTCTCTCTTCACAGCTGTATCACTTTATGACATTCAATACCTCTCTTTTCGCTCAGTTAATTCATTATTGTGTACTTAGAGTAACCCTCTCCTCTTTATCACTCTATTCACAGATGTCTGAGAAGACTCCTCTTTCCACTCTGTCTGCTTCTATTGGTGACACACAGCATGTCCTGGCCATTCTCCACCCGCGTTCCCCCTGCCTCTCCCCCTATTTTCCCTCTGCCTCCTGTCTCCCCCTTGTCTGTCTGTTTGTTGTGACTGTGAGGCAGTCTAGGGACCCCTCACAATGCAGCAAAGCTTTCTGTCTGGATTTAGGAGACAGGGCCTTGTGTTAAGCGCCCTTGCTCCAGAGAAGGGCTCTCGTTTCTAGGTTAGTAATGTGCAGTTGTCTGGGTCAATGGTGCTTTTGAGTGGGTATTAGTGTTGTGGTTAGGATACCCAGGGTACAGGGCCTCGATGTGGTAGTGTCATTGCAATACACACGCACATGCACACTCACACACACATACACACACACAGTGATCTGTGTGTGAACCACTTGAGGATTAAATTAATGGAGGCTTTAGATGAGTAGGTAGTCGAGGAGTCGTACCTTCTTTATCTATGCTTTAAATACACTCAGGGAAACTTTAGCACCCTAAACAGTAATTGATGAATTAGATTAAAATACAGCCTCTATATTTTTCCCCAAAGTCCCACTTACATTTTGGGTGTGGCTGAATAGGGAATCTGCACAGACTTATACACAGCACATTCTATAGGCATTTTGATAAAGGACAGATAATGAAGGTTGGTATGTCCTCTTTTACATTGTGAAAGATCTGCAGTGTGTAGGGCCTGGCTCTGTTTGTGGTAACAGTTACTGTGTTGACTGTGTGTTTAAATCATTGTGTATTCCTCAAGGTTCAGTTTACATGCAATATGGGCCTGTACACAGATTTACAGAGAGTGTTTGTGTGTGCGTGCAGCCATAAAATGGGCAAAAATGGCTTTTTAGACAACTATTTCTCAAGCAAGAAATTTGCTAGGACTGCCTGGGTGTGGTGTCAGTGTGTAATGGAAGACCCCGATGAAATGGACAAAAATTAATGGCAAATTATTGGCATTGGGTGAACCATGTACACAATCACAAATACCACACAAATGGCCGGAAGTTCATCAAAACCATATTGCAACCGGAACATTGCAAATGCCAAGTGTCATTAAACAAAAATCCCATAGGGGGTGAGTGCGCTCCACCGTAGATTTTCATATGGGAAATGGTCCCAAGGATGACATTTTAAAACCTCATAAAAAGTGCTTTTTGGACAGTTTTTCTTATTGTTTTTTTGTTTGTTTTGTTTTTGTCAATTATACATATGAAGTAACCATATGGACATACATACATTTCTCTTATTTTATTGAGTTTGTCCATAAGGCCAATGTTTTGTCCATATACAATTGAAGTCGGAAGTTTACATACACTTAGGATGGAGTCATGAAAACTTGTTTTTCAACCACTCCACAAATATCTTGTTAACAAATTTTTGTTTTGGCAAGTCGGTTAGGACATCTACTTTGTGTATGACACAAGTAATTTTTCCAACAATTGCTAACAGACGGATTATTTCACTTATAATTCACTGTATCACAATTCCAGTAGGTCAGAAGTTTACATACACTAAGTTGACTGGGCCTTTAAACAGCTTGGACAATTCCAGGAAATTATGTCATGGCTTTAGAAGCTTCTGTTAGGCTGATTGACATCATTTGAGTCAATTGGAGGTGTACCTGTGGATGTAGTTCAAGGCCTACCTTCAAACTCAGTGCCTCTTTGCTTGAAAGAAGAAGCCCCTGTTCCAAAACCACCATAAAAAAGCCAGACTACGGTTTGCAACTGCACATGGGGACAAATATCGTACTTTTTGGAGAAATGTCCTCTGGTCTGATGAAACAAAAATAGAACTGTTTGGCCCTAATAACCATTGTTATTTATGAAGGAAAAGGGGGAGGCTTGCAAGCTGAAAAACACCATCCCAACCATGAAGCATGGGGTGGCAGCCTCATGTTGTGGGGGTGCTTTGCTGCAGGAGGGACTTGTGCACTTCACAAAACAGATGACATCATGAGGAAAGAAAATTATGTGGATATATTGAAGCAACATCTCAAGACATCAGTCAGGAAGTTAAAGCTTGGTCGTAAATGGGTCTTCCAAATGGACAATGACCCCAAGCATACTTCCAAAGTTGTGACAAAATGGTTTAAGGACAACAAAGTCAAGGTATTGGAGTGACCATCACAAAGCCCTGACCTCAATCCTATAAAAACAATTGTTAGCAGAACTGACAAAGCATGTGCGAGCAAGGAGGCCTACCAACCTGACTCAGTTACACCAGCTCTGTCAGGAGGAATGGGCCAAAATTCACCCAACTTATTGTGAGATGCTTGAGGAAAGCTTTCCGAAACATTTTACCTAAGTTAAACAACTTAGGTCAATACTAATTGAATACTAATTGAATGTATGTACACTTCTGACCCCCTTCGAATGTGATGAAATAAATAAAAGCTGAAATAAATCATTCTCCCTACTATTATTCTGACATTTCACATTCTTACTATAAAGTTTTGATCCTAACTGACCAAAAACAGTGGATTTTTACCAGGATTAAATGTCAAGAATTGTGAAAAACTGAGTTTAAATGTAATTGGCTAAGGTGTATGTAGACTTCCGACTTCAATTGTGTGATCATAGGAAGTTGGCATCTGAACCCAAACGCCATTAAAATATGTCCAAATGGCATAAGAAATGTCCAAATGGCATATGTAAGTACTGAATGTACCAAATCAGAATATTATGTCAACTTGCCATATATGATCATAGGAAGTTGGCTTCTGAACCCAAAAGTCAGTGAACTATGTCCAAATGGCATAGGAAATATCCAAATGGCATACATACTGACCAAATGATATATGTTAAGCCCTGAATCAACCTAGAAGGTATATTTGTCATGTTTGGTCATAGGAAGCAAGAATTTCTCATTGATGTTCATTCAGCATGTCCATTTCGCAATAGGAAGTCCTTGTGGATAGAAACTCAGCAAAAAAAGTAACGTCCTTTTTTCAGTACCCTGTATTTCAAAGACAATTTGTATAAATCCAAATGACTTCACAGATCTTCATTGTAAAGGGTTCAAACACTGGCCATGCTTGTTCAATGAACCATAAACAATTATTGAACCTGCCCCTGTGGAACGGTCATTAAGACACTAACAGCTGACAGACGGTAGGCAATTAAGGTTACAGTTATGAAAACTTGGGACACTAAAGAGGCCTTTCTACTGACTTCTGAAAAACACCAAAAGAAAACAAAGATGCCCAGGGTCCCTGCTCATTTGCGTGAATGTGCCTTAGGCATGCTGCAAGGAGGCATGAGGACTGCAGATGTGTCCAGGGCAATAAAATGCAATGTCCGTATGGTGAGACGCCTAAGACAGCGCTACAGGGAGACAGGACAGACAACCGATTGTGGCAGAACACATGTAACAACACCTACACAGGTTCGGTACATCCAAACATTACACCTGCGGGACACGTGCAGGATGGCAACAACAACTGCCTGAGTTACACCAGGAATGCACATTCCCTTTATCAGTGCTTAGACTGTCCGCAATAGGCTGAGAGAGGCTGGACTGAGGGCTTGTAGGCCTGCTGTAAGGCAGGTCCTCACCAGACATCAACGGCAACAACGTCGCCTATGGGCACAAACCCACCAGCGCTGGACCAGACAGCAATGGCAAAAAGTGTTCTTCACTGATGAGTCACAGTTTTGTCTCACCAGGAGTAATGGTCAGACTTGCGTTTATCATCGAAGGAATGACCATACACCGAGGCCTGTACTCTGGAGCGGGATTGATTTGAAAGTGGACGGTCCGTCATGGTCTGGGGCGGTGTGTCACAGCATCACCGGACTGAGCTTCTTGTCATTACAGGCAATCTCAATGTTACCGGGAAGACATCATCCTCCCTCATGTGCTACCCTTCCTGCAAGTTCATCTTGACATGAACCTCCAGCATAACAATGCCACCAGCCATATTGCTCGTTCTGTGCTTGATTTTCTGCAGGACAGGAATGTCAGTGTTCTGCCATGGCTAGGAAAGAGACCGAATCTCAATCCCATTGAGCACGTCTGGGATCTGTTGGATCGGAGGGTGAGGGCTAGGGCCATTCTTCACAGAAATGTCTGGGAATTTTCAGGTGCCTTGGTGGAAGAGTGGGGTAATATCTCACAGCAATAACTGACAAATCTTGTGCAGTCCATGAGGAGGAGATGCAGTGCAGTACTTAATGCAGCTGGTGGCCACACCAGATACTGAGTCTTACTTTTGATTTTGACCCCCCCCCCTTTGTTCAGGGACACATTATTAAATTCTGTTAGTCACATGTCTGTGGAACTTGTTCAGTTTATGTCTCAGTTGTTGAATCTTGTTATGTTCCTTCAAATAAACTCAGTTGACAGTGAGAGGATGTTTCTTTTTTTGTTGAGTTTACATTGGCAATGGACACTGTCAATTTGCAGAAGAGCATGTTCACACTGACGATATAGCATATGTGTGATGAACACTGTCCAACACCGTTAGTATTGAGTTTAGCCTCTCCATTTGGGGATGGCAAATCCCTCATTAAATACATTGGAAATGGACAAATGTTAACTGTCCATTTGCAATGTCTTATAATGGGGACTTACAACACCAATCGGTAATTTCAGACTACTGCTGAAATGCCCAATTAACTGGCTTGTTGAACTCAGGATGGCTGAGCAGTGATAGTGGTTCCTCTCCATCGCTCGTTTGTGTTGATTTCAGCCTGTCCATTTGGTGATGATAAATCCCCCATTAAATACATTGGAAATGAACACTATCCATTAGCAATATAAAATGTACAATGCCAATATATTATACTGCCATCAAGTCAGCCATCAGTCAATAAAATATCATACTGACACCAAACGTATACATACTGACACCAAACTCACTTTGTCCAACTCTTTGAAAAGCCAACTATTACATATTTCAGAGCCGGCCCACAATTCATAGCGCCTTCTGTTAAAACCATTTAAAAACTTGAAAAAAAACAGTTACATTTGAGATGATATTCTGATATTATGTGTAGGCCAAGCTGAGGCGACCCAGAATCCCTAGTTTCAAGTCAATAGGTCATTCAGAGCCCGAGCAGCGACCTTAATTAGTGATGAAAATTAACTTATTTCGGGGGTTGCTATGGGTTCCCTGGACAAGCTATCTGCCAGAAACATGTAGGGTCAGTCTCTATGGGCCGAGGCGGTTTCAATGCACCTAGGCTTGTGATTCTGGGACTTTTCTAAATGTTGTCATTTTTGAGACATTAAAAATGATTTGAAGTTATTGCAAGTGGACGAGGCTGTTTCTCAGCCTGAGAACCTTCTAGAGCCACATACCTCACCATGCATTACTGACTTAAGCTCTAGAACAGGTTTATGAAGTTTCAGAGCTCTAGGTCTGATGGTTCTTTGATGGCTCGAACCCAGGTAACTATTGCAGGCTCTGTGTTTCTGTAAGCCCCACACTGTGTCACTCCACATTAATAGTGTGTGTGAGAACAGAAAATCACACAATTCACGTAGAGCTCCGAAACCCGCCTTAACGGATTTGCCTTAACACGCTGCAACTGGATCTATAAAAAAAAACATTTGTTTAACCATCATCATGGATGTTGTACGATTTCTTGTAAATTACGATAAATAAATGGCTGGTTCTATTTTTCCTCACACCTTACGTTTATGTACTTTGACATGAAGTAGTCAAATTCGCGCTGTATTACCGTTTTCGACCTTTAACCTCTTCAGACTCTAGGGGCAGTATTTCATTTTTGGATAAAAAGACATGCCCATTTTAAGCGCAATATTTTGTCACGAAAAGATGCTCGACTATGCATGGAATTGATAGCTTTGGAAAGAAAACACTCTGACGTTTCCAGAACTGCAAAGATTTTCACTGTGAGTGCCCTAGAACAAAAGCTTCAAGCAAAACCATGATGTTTCTGCAACCAGGAAATGAACAGGATTTCTGAGGCTACGTTTTTCATAATCTCCTTATATGGCTGTGAATGCGACAGGAATGAGCCTACCCTTTCTATCGTTTCCCCAAGGGGTCTGGAGCATTGTGACGTATTTGCAGGCATATCATTGGAAGATTGACCATAATAGACTACATTTGCCAAGTGTCCGCACGGTGTCCTGCGTGGAAATTGGTGCACAAAACTCAGCTGCTGGTATTTTTCCATGGGATTCTGAGAAAAACCATGCTTCCACGAACGGCATATCAATGAAGAGATATTTGACAAAACACCTTGAGGATTGATTCAAACAACGTTTGCCATGTTTCGGTCGATATTATGGAGTTAATTCGGAAAAAAGTTTGACGTTTAGGTGACTGAATTTTCCGTTAGTTTCGGTAGCCAAATGCGTAGTAACAAAACGGAGCGATTTGTCCTACACAAAGAATCTTTCAGGAAAAACTGGACATCTGCTATGTAACTGAGAGTCTCCTCATTGAAAAATCTGAAGTTCTTCAAAGGTAAATTATTTTATTTGATTCCTTTGCTGGTTTTTGTGAATATGTTGCGTGCTAAATGCTACGCTAAATGCTAAGCTAGCCATCAACACTCTTACACAAATGATTGATTTTCTATGGTTCAAAAGCATATTTTGAAAATCTGAGATGACAGTGTTGTTAAGAAAAGGCTAAGCTTGAGAGCAGGCATATTTATTTCATTTCATTTGTGATTTTTAGAAATCGTTAATGTTGCGTTATGGTAATGAGCTTGAGGCTGTAGTCATGATACCGGATCCGGGATGGCTCGGCGAAGAGGTTAATCACAGGAAATGGGCATTAACTCAAAGAGTGTTGAGGCCTCAATGCCATCTTGTTTCTGGGCTAAAAGTACATTTGGTCAAACCTGTGCTCACCAAGTTTCATCTTCGAAGTCTTTTCTGTTTACGAGAAATGTCCAGTTGGTGACGTTTTGTCCATTTGCAATAAGGAGCCAGTCGCCATCTGGTGGAATTTTCTGGTACAGCAGAAAAATATCTCAAAATGTAACATCTTATAATGCCAGATGTCCGAGAGACTTTATTTGATGACTTCCCGGAAGACCGGGCCCTGGGGAATGAACTGATGCCAACGGCCTATTTTAATAACACCCACGGACTTCTAGTAAGGGACCGTACATTTACAATATGGAGATCCTCATCAACCATACCGGAAATGCCACACACGTCCCTTATGTAGAGAGGGTAAAATTGAAAATGATCTGGTATTGGCAGAGGTTTGACAGTCTCTTGCTTTAGAAAATATCTCTATTAACAAATTTACCACATGCTGATGTCACCATGGAAAGCCAAAACTCCCGCCCATGCGAACTTGCTGATTAGAAGGTCCTGTGTAGACTGTATTTCCAATCAGCAAGTATCACGGCATAACACTGATCGAAAACGTTCCAATTTTTATAGTGTTAGATTCATTAGCTGTTGTAAAATATGATATAAACCACAGGAAAAACAGTGCTTCCTAAACTTCTCTGGGCGGTGACCCACCTAAAATTGTATCCTATTTTCTTTTAGCTCTTCAAATAAAAACACATGTTTCTAGCCACAAACCCATGGCCCAGTAGGAATTGTCTCACTAGTATGTCTAGTCGGTATGTAAAGCCCTGGTTTGGGCTCAAGAGTCTGTGGGTTGGATGTGACCAAAGATCAGAGGATTTGTGTTCCAAGTGCAAGTAAGACACATTGGTCCTGTTTTTCTTTCACCTTTTTCCTTTCTCTCTTCCTCCCCCTTTCACCTCCTCTCTCCTTCATATGTAGTGTTTGTCCTCTGCCGATCTCTTCTCCTGACGGAGGTCCTGGTTTGAAAGGACACAGATCCCACAGATGAAGAATGTGACAGGCCCACTGACCCCCACTCCCTCTATCTGTCTGTCTGTCTCTTTATCTATATTTTTCCATCGCTGTTCCCTCTCTCACCATTGGATCTGCTTTCCCATGCATCTCTCTCTCTTTCTCTCTCTCTCTCTCTAGCCCTGACATGGGTTTGGGGATAACTGATAAGGATGACAACAACATGGAGTCTTATCTACAGATCAGCATGTGAAATCAATTTGGATGAACACATCCCAGCGTATCCAAGTATTGTTGTGCTGATAGGAGAATGGAGACCTGTGGCCGGCTGGTAATGGTATTTATCCATGTCCTGAGGGTTCAGAGGTGGAGACCTGTGGCTGGCTGGTAATGGTATTTATCCATGTCCTGAGGGTTCAGATCCCTCTGTGTGTCCCGCTTGGCTCTCTATTTATTTAACACTTTTCTATATACATTGCATTGCAAAAGTATTCATCCCCTTTGGCATTTTTCCTACTTTGTTGCATTACAACCTGTAATTTTAATGGATTTTTATTTGGATTTCATGTAATGGACATATACAAAATAGTCCAAATTGGTGAAGTAAAATTGAAAAAAATAACTTGTTTAAAAAAAAATTAAAAACATGAAAACGGAAAAGTGGTGCATGCATATGTATTCACCCCCATTGCTATGAAGTCCCTAAATAAGATCTGGTTCCACCAATTACTTTCAGAAGACACATAATTAGTTAAATAAAGTCCACCTGTGTGCAATGTAAGTGTCACATGATCTGTCAAATGATCTCAGTAGAAATACACTTGTTCTGAAAGACCCCAGAATCTGCAACACCACTAAGCAAATCAAATCAAATTTTATTGGTCACATACACGTGGTTAGCAGATGTTAATGCATATGTAGCGAAATGCTTGAACTTCTAGTTCCGACCTTGCAGTTATATCTAACACGTAATCTAACAATTTCACAACAACTACCTTATACACACAAGTGTAAAGGAATGAGTAAAATATGTTCATATAAATATGGATGGATGAGCGATGGCCGTGCGTCATAGGCAAGATGCAGTCAATGGTATAGAGTACAGTATATACATATGCGATGTAGGGTATGCAAACATTATATGAAGTGGCATTGATTAAAGTAACTAGTGATACATTTATTACATCCACTTTTTAATTATTAAAGTGGCTAGAGATTTGAGTCAGTATGTTGGCAGCAGCCACTCAATGTTAGTGATGGCAGTTTGAAAATAAAAGAGAGCCGCACACTCTAGGAGCTCAGATGCAAAAATTTAATACCAACGTTTCGACAGCCACTAGTCACTTTTAAGCAATGCCACTTTATATAATGTTTACATACCCTACATTATTAATCTCATATGTATATAATGTACTCTACACCATCTACTGTATCTTTCCTATGCCATTCGGCCATCGCTCATCCATGTATTTATATGTACATATTCTTATTAATTCCTTTACACTTGTGTGTAAAAGGTAGTTGTTGTGAAATTGTTATAGTACTTGTTAGATATAACTAAATGGTCGGAACTAGAAGCACAAGCATTTCGCTACATTCGCATTAACATCTGCTAACCATGTGTATGTGACCAATAAAAGATAAAATAAATAAAAGAATAATAAATAAATAATAATAAATAAAAGAAGCTAAGAACCTTGGCGTGATCCTGGACAACAAACTGTCGTTCTCAACTAACATCAAGGCGGTGGCCCGTTCCTGTAGGTTCATGCTCTACAACATCCGCAGAGTACGACCCTGCCTCACACAGGAAGCGGAGCAGGTCCTAATCCAGGCACTTGTCATCTCCCGTCTGGATTACTGCAACTCGCTGTTGGCTGGGCTCCCTGCCTGTGCCATTAAACCCCTACAACTCATCCAGAACGCCGCAGCCCGTCTAGTGTTCAACCTTCCCAAGTTCTCTCACGTCACCCCGCTCCTCCGCTCTCTCCACTGGCTTCCAGTTGAAGCTCGCATCCGCTACAAGACCATGGTGCTTGCCTACGGAGCTGTGAGGGGAACGGCACCTCAGTACCTCCAGGCTCTGATCAGGCCCTACACCCAAATAAGGGCACTGCGTTCATCCACCTCTGGCCTGCTCGCCTCCCTACCACTGAGGAAGTACAGTTCCCGCTCAGCTCAGTCAAAACTGTTCGCTGCTCTGGCTCCCCAATGGTGGAACAAACTCCCTCACGACGCCAGGACAGCGGAGTCAATCACCACCTTCCGGAGACACCTGAAACCCCACCTCTTTAAGGAATACCTAGGATAGGATAAAGTAATCCTTCTCACCCCCCTTAAAATATTTAGATGCACTATTGTAAAGTGGTTGTTCCACTGGATGTCATAAGGTGAATGCACCAATTTGTAAGTCGCTCTGGATAAGAGCGTCTGCTAAATGACTTAAATGTAAATGTAAATGTAAATCCAGAATGCTGCCAGCCCAGGTCGCGCATTTGATATGCTAATAAAATTTGGGGAGCCTTGTCTTCAGATTAGCTTGTTCAATTAAGTTCTTTCAGGGCCTTCACCGTGTCTGCATGGGGGCTGTGATTATAACCGAAGAGAATTCTCTTGGTAGATAATGCGGTCAGCATTTGTTTGTAAGGAATTCTGGGTCAGGTGAACAAAAGGACTTGAGTTCCTGTATGTTGCTTTGATCACACCATGACTCGCAAGGAATACACCCTGCCCTTCTTCTTACCAAAGAGATGTTTTTTTCTGTTGGCGCGATGCTTGAAGAAACCGGGTGGCTGTACCAACTCTGATACCGTATCCTGAGAGAGCCATGTTTCTGTGAAACAGAGAATGTTACAATCTCTGATGTCTCTCTGGAAGGCAACCCTTGCTCAAATTTAGTCTACCTTGTTGTCAAGAGACTGGACATTGGTGAGTAGTATACTCGGGAGCGGTGAGCTTTGTGTCCGGGACAAGCTTTGAGGTCAGGGACAAAGTTGTGGAGAATTACAGATCAAGTTTGGGTTATAAAAAAGTATCAGAAACTTGGGAAAAAATTGAAAGAATATAGCACCACAACAAACCTGCCAAGAGAGGGCCGCTCACCAAAACTCACAGACCAGGCAAGGAGGGCATTAATCAGAGAGCCAACAAAGAGACCAAAGATAACCCTGATGGAGTTGCAAAGCTACACAGCCGAGATTGTAGTATACATAGGACCACTTTAAGTCGTACACTCCACAGAGCTTGGCTTTATGGAAGAGTGGCCATAAAAAAGCCATTTATTGAAGAAGAAAATAAGCAAACACGTTTGGTGTTCGCCAAAAGGCATGTGGCAGACTCTCCAAACATATGGAAGAAGGTACTCTGATCA
The DNA here is from genome assembly GCF_021184085.1 of Oncorhynchus gorbuscha. Taxonomy (NCBI): domain Eukaryota; kingdom Metazoa; phylum Chordata; class Actinopteri; order Salmoniformes; family Salmonidae; genus Oncorhynchus; species Oncorhynchus gorbuscha. The sequence continues at coordinate 39,896,138 of NC_060189.1, read as the reverse complement.
GAGGAGGTTACTCTGGTCAGAGACTAAAAATTGAGCTTTTTGGCCTTCTAGGAAAACGCTATGTCTGGCGCAAACCCAACACCTCTCTACCCCACAGTGAATTATGGTGGTGGCAGCATCGTGTTTGGGGACCTTTTTCATCGGCAGGGACTGGGAAACTGGTCAGAATTGAAGGAATGATGGATGGCGTTAAATACAGGTAAATTCTTGAGGGAAATCTGTTTCAGTCTTCCAGAGAATTGAGACTGGGACCGAGGTTCATCTTCCAGCAGGACAATAACATTGACAATGACCAAGCTTATAGAGACATGTCCTAAGAGACTTGCAGCTGTAATTGCTGCAATAGCAGGTATTGACTTGGGGGGTTGAATAGTTATGCACGCTCAAGTGTTCTGTTTTTTTGTCTTATTCCTTGTTTGCTTCACAGTAAAACATATTTTGCATCTTCAAAGTGGTAGGCATGTTGTGTAAATTAAATGATACAAACCCCCCAAATCGATTTTAATTCCAAGTTGTAAGGCAACAAAATAGGAAAAATGGCAAGGGGGGGTGAATACTTTGTATATAGCCATTGTATATATTTTTGATAGCACTTGTCCAAAAGGGACAAAGTCATATGGTGAATGTCACGCCTTGGTCATTGTATTTTGTGTTTTCGTTATATTATTTGGTCAGGCCAGGGTGTGACATGGGTTTATATATTGTATTTTCGTATTGGGGTTTGTGGTATTTGGGATTGCGGCTGATTAGGGGTGTTGTATAGGCTTGGCTGCCTGAGGCGGTTCTCAATCTGAGTCAGGTGATTCTCGTTGTCTCTGATTGGGAACCGTATTTAGGTAGCCTGAGTTTCGCTTTGTATTTCGTGGGTGATTGTTCCTGTCTCTGTGTAGTTTCACCAGATAGGCTGTAATTAGGTTTCACGTTCCGTTTGTTGTTTTGTATTTTGTATAGTTATTTCATGTGTCACTTTTTCCATTAAAGTCATGAGTAACCACCACGCTGCATTTCGGTCCAACTCTCTTTTGACAAACGAAGAACGCCGTTATAGAATCACCCACCACACACGGACCGAGTGGCGTGGTTACAGGCAGCGTCAGCCGGAGCAGCGCACGGAGGCACTTACGAGAGCTGAGAGACGCTGTTATGAGGACGTTATGGACAGCAGAGGCATGGAGTATACGACGTGGGAAGAAATAGACAGGTGGGCGGCCGACCCAGAGAGCGTGCCAGAGCCCGCCTGGGATTCGCTGGAGCAGTGCGAAGAGGGCTATAGGCGAATGGAGTCGAAAAGAAAGACACGGCGGCGCAGAGCGAAAACCGAAAGTCACCTCCAAATATTTATTGGAGGAGGGCTCAGGGAGAGAGTAGCAGAGTCAGGAGTCAGACCTGAGCCTACTCTCCCTGTTAATCGTGAGGAGCAGCAATATAAGGACTTCTGGTCTTGGGAGATGATATTAGACGGAAAAGGACCCTGGGCGCAGCCGGGAAAATATCGCCGTCCCAAGGAAGAACTAGAGGCGGAAAAAAAACCGAGAGGCGCTGGTATGAGGAGGAAGCACGGCGATGCGGATGGAAGCCCGAAAAGCAACCCCAAAAAATTATTGGGTTATTATTGGCTTAATGGGAGTATGGCTATGCCAGGTAGGAGACCTGCGCAAACTCCCTGTGCTTACCGGTGGGCTAGAGAGACCGGGCAGACACCGTGTTATGCTATGGAGCGCACAGTGTTTCCAGTGCGGGTGCATAGCCAGGTGCAGCACATACCAGCCCTTCGTATTGGCCGGGCTAGAGTGGGCATCGAGCCAGGTAAGCTTGGGGAGGCTCGGTGCTCAAGAGCTCCAGTGCGCCTGCACGGTCCGGTCTATCCAGAGCCACCTCCACACACCAGTCCTCCGGTAGGAGCTCCCCGCACCAGGCTTCCTGTGCGTGTCCTCGATCCTGTAGCACCAGTTCCAGCACCACGCACCAGGCCTTCTGTGCACCTCACCTGTTCAGCACAGCCAGAGCCTTCCTTCACTCCTGCGCTGTCGGAGTCTCCCGCCTGTTCAGCACAGCCAGAGCCTTCCTTCCCTCCTGCGCTGTCGGTCTCCCGCCTGTTCAGCGCTATCAGAGCCTTCCTCCTCTACAGCGCTGCCGGAGCCTCCTGCCTGTTCGGAGCAGCCTGAGCTGCCGGTCTGCAGGGAGCTGTCAGTCTGCAAGGAGCTGTCAGTCTGCAAGAAGCTGTCAGTCTGCAAGGAGCTGTCAGTCTGCAAGGAGCTGTCAGTCTGCAGGGTGCTGTCAGCCTGCATGGAGCAGTCAGAGCTGTCAGTCTGCATGAAGCAGCTAGATCCGCCAGTCAGCCATGATCTTCTAGATCTGCCAGTCAACCAGTCTCTTCCAGATCTGCCAGTCTGCATAGAGCAGCTAAATCTGCCAGTCAGCCATGATCTTCTAGATCTGCCAGTCAACCAGATTCTACCAGATCTGCCAGTCAACCAGAATCTTCCAGATCTGCTAGTCAACCTGAATCTTCCAGATCCGCCAGCCAGGATCTACCGGAGCCTAGTACCTACCTGAGCTTCATCTCAGTACTGGGCTTCCTCTCAGTACTGGGCTTCCTCTCAGTACTGGGCTTCCTCTCAGTACTGGGCGCCCTCTCAGTACTGGGCTTGCTCACAGTACTGGGCTTCCCCTCAGTTCCAGGCTGCCCCTCAGTTCTGAGCTGCCCCTCAGTCCCGAGCTGCCTCAGTCCCGAGCTGCCCCTCAGTCCCGAGCTGTCCCTCAGTCCCGAGATGCCCCTCAGTCACGAGCTGCTGCTCAGTTCTGTGGGGGTCTGGGTGAGGACTATTAGGCCATGGTCAGCGGCGAGGGTGGATTATCCCAGGACGCGAAGGGGAGGAACTAGGACATTTATGGAGTGGGGTCCACGTCCCGAGCCGGAACCGCCACCATGGACAGACGCCCACCCGGACCCTCCCTATGGTTTTGAGGTTCGTCCGGGAGTCCGCACCTTAGGGGGGTTCTGTCACGCCTTGGTCATTGTATTTTGTGTTTTCGTTATATTATTTGGTCAGGCCAGGGTGTGACATGGGTTTATATATTGTATTTTCGTATTGGGGTTTGTAGTATTTGGGATCGCGGCTGATTAGGGGTGTTGTATAGGCTTGGCTGCCTGAGGCGGTTCTCAATCTGAGTCAGGTGATTCTCGTTGTCTCTGATTGGGAACCGTATTTAGGTAGCCTGAGTTTCGCTTTGTATTTCGTGGGTGATTGTTCCTGTCTCTGTGTAGTTTCACCAGATAGGCTGTAATTAGGTTTCACGTTCCGTTTGTTGTTTTGTATTTTGTATAGTTATTTCATGTGTCACTTTTTCAATTAAAGTCATGAGTAACCACCACGCTGCATTTCTGTCCGACTCTCTTTTGACAAACGAAGAACGCCGTTACAGTGAAGGGTTCATTATGGATCTTTGTCTTCAATACTAACAGTTGTGTTATCCAGGTGATGGTTGTTGTTGTGGAACCAGAGAGTCCTGAGACTTCATCACAAATTTAAGCACTAAAATTAAGAAAGGACCGTCTTCTCTGCTGCCAGTAGAATTCTTTATTGCCCTCCAGTATATCTCTATGCATTCATAATACACCGGCTGGGATTTCACATAAAGACTATACACTCATAAACTATAATAGATTGGGCTTTCATGCAAAGAAGACTATGCTATACACAATCGCGATGCTTTCATGAGAGTCATGTGATGGTGACAATGGAGTTTTTTTTTAAATCTTGCGTTAGGGTTTTCTCACGGTGACATAGGACATTAAACAGGGATTTCATCAAACTATCTAAGGCTCAGATGACACCCTATTCTCCAGTGTGTAGTGCACAAATTTTAAGGAAGCAAACTGTATGACTATATCTAAGGCTCTGGCAGTGTGTCAATAATACCAAATTCCCCCTTTAGTGCACTATATTTAATGCACTTTGTGGAGAATAGGGCGGATGTGTCAGGGTTACCGGGACAAATTGAAAGATGGTCTGGCTGGCTAACTGCAGTGTAATCAGGGAGGAGGTAATGGCACAGTACGGCTAGTTTGTGGTCTCCCCTCCCTCCCTGACTTAATTCTACCCTTCTCCTCCCTTCTCCTCAAAGCACCACTCCTGAAGAAGGAACTGTGAACGAGCCAGCTGTAAAGTGTGTGTGTGTGTGTGTGTGTGTGTGTGTGTGTGTGTGTGTGTGTGTGTGTGTGTGTGTGTGTGTGTGTGTGTGTGTGTGTGTGTGTGTGTGTGTGTGTGTGTGTGTGTGTGTGTGTGTGTGTGTGTGTGTGTGTGTGTGTGTGTGTGTGTGTGTGTGTGTGTGTGTGTGTGTGTGTGTGTGTGTGTGTGTGTGTGTGTGTGTGTACGTGAACGTACATGCCTGCATGTGCATGTGTGTCATGGACAAGTTGGCCAGACATTTTACAACTTGAATTGGAAGTAAGATTACCTGTGCACCTTCCTATTCCACCAATATCTCTATAGCATTTGGTTATTTTACAACATCATACTCTATAGTAGAGAGGCTGGAGAGATATTATACTACCTTAAACTACCTTTTATGGTCATACAATTACCTGTGCATGCCTCTACCTAGAAGCGCTAAGTATAGGTCTTCTGTGTAAAGCAGACTTTACTGTACTTTTCATTACACACACTGTCCAGTGTGTGTGTGTGTGTGTGTGTGTGTGTGTGTGTGTGTGTGTGTGTGTGTGTGTGTGTGTGTGTGTGTGTGTGTGTGTGTGTGTGTGTGTGTGTGTGTGTGTGTGTGTGTGTGTGTGTGTGTGTGTGTGTGTGTGTGTGTGTGTGCGTGCGTGCGTGCGTGCTTTGGTCTGTTTGCTATAAGTACAGCTGTAGGCCGGTGGCTCCAGAGGACTATCCATGAGGATCATCTTAAAATCAGCTCATGTAATTACAGAGTTATTCTCATTCCATATGTAACGCTGTGTTGCATCTGTACTGAAGAAAGCAGAAATAAGCCATTGAGATTAGTGGCTCCTCTGAAGCATTGCCATTTCATTAGTAGCTACATGTGGGGGAACATTTCCTGTTTCTCACATCACAGTGAGGTCAAGCTCTGAGGCAACGACCTGCTTGGTCGAGCGGTGAGTTGGGTTCAAGGCGAGGGAAAGGTGACTGGTGAGGAGTGTAAAAAGGAGGAGGGAAAAGGGTATTGGAAAAGGAAGAGGTCATTGTGACAATGTGTCTGACTAAGTGGTTAAGAGAGAGGATGGATGGTCAAATGTGTGTTTGTTTTTTTATGTGTGTGTAAGCGTGTGTGAGGGATTTTTGCTCACTGACATCGTCCAGAAGCCCAAGAGACATTTTCTCGAAACACAAGCTCCCCTTGGCAGCCTCAGCACCGTGATGTCAACAGCACAGCGAACGTTTGTAAATGAGGTTCCAAACTAGACGTCGACCGATTAATCGGAATGGCCGATTAATTAGGGCCGATTTCAAGTTTTCATAACAATCGGAAATAAAAAAAAATTAAAAAATGATTTTTTAATACCTTTATTTAACTAGGCAAGTCAGTTAAGAACACATTCTTATTTTCAATGACGGCCTAGGAACGGTGGGTTAACTGCCTTGTTCAGGGGCAGAACGACAGATTTTCACCTTGTCAGCTCAGGGGATCCAATCTTGCAACCGTGCAGTTAACTAGTCCAACGCTCTAACCATTGAACTCCACGAGGAGCCTGCCTGTTACGCGAATGCAGTAGAAGCCAAGGTAAATTGCTCGCTAGCATTAAACTCATCTTATAAAAAACAATCAATCATAATCACTAGTTATAACTACTAATCCAGTTTAGCAGGCAATATTAGCCAGGTGAAGTTGTGTCATTTCTCTTGCGTTCATTGCACGCAGAGTCAGGGTATATGCAACAGTTTGGGCTGCCTGGCTCATTGCGAACTAATTTGCCAGAATTTTATGTAATTATGACATAACATTGAAGGTTGTGCAATGTAACAAGAATATTTAGACTTAGGGATGCCATACCGAACGGTTCCGTATTTCACTGAAATAATAAACGTTTGTTTTCGAAATGATCTTTCCGGATTCGACCATATTATTGACCAAAGGCTCGTAATTCTGTGTTATTATGTTATAATTAAATCTGATTTGATAGAGCAGTCTGACTGAGCAGCAGCAGGCCCATAATCATTCATTCAAACAGCACTTTCATGCGTTTTGCCAGCAGCTCTTCGCAAGCACAGCTGTCACGAGTCCGACCGGGGTGGTTTCCCTTCCCTGTCGGGTGGTGCTCGGAGGTCGTGGTCACCGGCCTATTAGCTGCCACTGATTGTCTTTCCTCCCCCTCCTTGTATGTTTATTGGTAGCACCTGTTGGTGAATGATTAGTTTGTCTTTATTAGACAGCCGGCCCGCCTAGTTGTTGTGCAGGATTATTCATTGTAACCTTCGGCTCTGTAGTAGAGGAACGTGTTTGTTCCTGGTCGTGCATTTTTCAGTAGTCATTTTTCACTCCCTGTATTTTGGGGCCATTATTATTGTGAGCACCCTGTGGTGCGTTGGTGCAATTAAAGAGCACAGCATTGTACTCTCTGTCTCCTGCGTTTGACTCCACACCCACGACACCCGGAGTATTACAACAGCGCTGTTTATGACTTCAAGCCTATCAGCCTAATGGCTGGTGTAACCAATGTGAAATGTCTAGCTAGTTAGCTGGGTGTGCGCTAATACCATTTCAAACGTCACTCGCTTTTAGATTTGGAGTAGTTATTCCCCTTGCGCTGCAAGGGCCGCGGATTTTGTGGTGCGATGGGTAACGCTGCTTCGAGTGTGGCTGTTGTCGATGTGTTCCTGGTTTGAGCCCAGGTAGGAGCGAGGAGAGGGACGGAAGCTATACTGTTACACTGGCAATACTATAGTGCCTATAAGAACATCCAATAGTCAAAGGTATATGAAATACAAATGGTATAGAGAGAAATAGTCCTATGAATACTATATTAACTACAACCTAAAACCTTGAAATATTGAAGTCTCATGTTAACGCCAGGGTAGTGGGTTCGATCCCCGGGACCACCCATACGTAGAATGTATGCACACATGACTGTAAGCCGCTTTGGATAAAAGCGTCTGCTAAATGGCATATATTATTATTATATTATTAAAAGGAACCACCAACTTTTATATGTTCTCAAGTTCTGAGCAAGGAACTTAAACGTTAGCTTTTTTACATGGCACATATTTTACATGGCACACATTTTTACATGGCACACATTTTTACATGGCAGATACATGGCACATATTACTTTCTTCTCCAACACTTGGTTTTTGCATTATTTAAACCAAATTGAACATGTTTCATTATTTATTTGAGGCTAAATTGATTTAATTGATGTATTATATTAAGTTAAATTAAGTGTTCATTCAGTATTGTTGTAATTGTCATTATTACAAATTTAAAAAATATAAATAAATCGTCCGATTAATCGGTATCGGCTTTTTTGTTCCTCCAATAATCGGTATCGGTATCGCCATTGAAAAATCATAATCGGTCGACCTCTAGTCCAAGCGCTTTCCCATGGTAGAAAGGCAGAGTGTGAGTGTGCGCACACTGGTCTGTACTCATGCTCATGGCACACTGCCTCTGGTGGTCTATGACGTCAGGTTACTATCAGCATTAATCAAACTCCCAAACACAGAGAGAAACACCGTAGCGTTCTACTGATAGGGAGGGAAGGAGGGACTTGCAAAGTTTGTAACAAGTAAAACACAAGGACTATTGCTGCTACGAAAGCATTATGAATTGTTGCTACGAAAGCACATTTTATAATTGATTGGGAGAATAACTGTTTTGGCAAAAGTTATGGAAAGTTATTTGACACCCTGGTTCAGCATTTCTCAATATTCCAAGTGTAATGTAATGTTTGTCAGTACTATCCCATTTCCTGCAGAATGCCATTCTGTGTATTCTAGATCAAGAAGCTATCATCAATGCGAAGGTTGCAGCTGCTCTGTTATTAAAACTAAATCTAGATATGTCACACATTTCTGTACCCAACAATGCATTCTTCAGAGAGTGTTTATGATCATGTAATTGTTGTTGGATGAGTTCTGGCTGGGTTCCTAAACTTCTCCAGTATAGGTTCCCCAGAACCATTTGACCATGTGCGTTAGTTAATATGGACATGCTGTTGGCTGTTCTCTGTGTGTAGAGAATGTGATCATAGAACATAGCAGTTTCCTGCATGGTCAACTTTAGGGCTGTTGTCTTTATTAGATGGTTGATTGAACTCACAACCACACTGACATACTTCCAGGGTATGTGTGAACATACACTTGTGTGCGCACTCTCACACAGTACAAACATCACATGTGGAAGGATGTATACATTGACACACACACACACACACAATTATTCAGTTCTATTATATCAAATCAAATTTTATTTGTCACATACACATGGTTAGCAGATGTTAATGCGAGTGTAGCAGAATGCTTGTGCTTCTAGTTCCGACAGTGCAGTAATGACCAACAAGTAATCTAACTAACAATTCCAAAACTACTGTCTTATAAACAGTGTAAGGGGATAAATAATATGTACATAAAGATATATGAATGAGTGATGGTACAGAGCAGCATAGGCAAGAAACAGTAGATGGTATTGAGTACAGTATATACATATGAGATGAGTATGTAAACAAAGTGGCATAGTTAAAGTGGCTAGTCATACATGTATTATATAAAGATGCAGTAGATGATATAGAGTACAGTATATACGTATGCATATGAGATGAATAATGTCGGGTATGTAACATTATATTAGGTAGCATTGTTTAAAGTGGCTAGTGATATATTTGACATCATTTCCCATAAATTCCCATTATTAAAGTGGCTGGAGTTGAGTCAGTGTCAGTGTGTTGGCAGCAGCCACTCAATGTTAGTGGTGGCTGTTTAACAGTCTGATGGCCTTGAGATAGAAGCTGTTTTTCAGTCTCTCGGTCCCAGCTTTGATGCACCTGTACTGACCTCGCCTTCTGGAAGATAGCGGGGTGAACAGGCAGTGGCTCGGGTGGTTGTTGTCCTTGATGATCTTTATGGCCTTCCTGTAACATCAGGTGGTGTAGGTATCCTGGAGGGCAGGTAGTTTGCCCCCGGTGATGTGTTGTGCAGACCTCACTACCCTCTGGAGAGCCTTACGGTTGTGGGCGGAGCAGTTGCCGTACCAGGCGGTGATACAGCCCGCCAGGATGCTCTCGATTGTGCATCTGTAGAAGTTTGTGAGTGCTTTTGGTGACAAGCCGAATTTCTTCAGCCTCCTGAGGTTGAAGAGGCACGGCTGCGCCTTCTTCACGATGCTGTCTGTGTGAGTGGACCAATTCAGTTTGTCTGTGATGTGTATGCAGAGGAACTTAAAACTTACTACCCTCTCCACTACTGTTCCATCGATGTGGATAGGGGGGTGTTCCCTCTGCTGTTTCATAAAGTCCACAATCATTTCCTTAGTTTTGTTGACGTTGAGTGTGAGGTTATTTTCCTGACACCACACTCCGAGGGCCCTCACCTCCTCCCTGTAGGCCATCTCGTCGTTGTTGTTAATCAAGCCTACCACTGTTGTGTCGTCTGCAAACTTGATGATTGTGTTGGAGGCGTGCGTGGCCACGCAGTCGTGGGTGAACAGGGAGTACAGGAGAGGGCTCAAAACGCACCCTTGTGGGGCCCCAGTGTTGAGGATCAGCGGGGTGGAGATGTTGTTGCCTACCCTCACCACCTGGGGGCGGCCCGTCAGGAAGTCCAGTACCCAGTTGCACAGGGCGGGGTCGAGACCCAGGGTCTCGAGCTTGATGACGAGCTTGGAGGGTACTATGGTGTTGAATGACGAGCTGTAGTCGAAGATCAGCATTCTCACATAGGTATTCCTCTTGTCCAGATGGGTTAGGGCAGTGTGCAGTGTGGTTGAGATTGCATCGTCTGTGGACCTATTTGGGCGGTAAGCAAATTGGAGTGGGTCTAGGGTGTCAGGTAGGGTGGAGGTGATATAGTCCTTGACTCCCTCTCTGCATCCTTTGACTCTCTATGTCTCCTATCCTCAAGGCCGGCTCGGTCCTCCCCTCCCGCTCCGTGGCTCGATGACTCATTGCGAGCTCACAGAACAGGGCTCCGGGCAGCCGAGCGGAAATGGAGGAAAACTCGCCTCCCTGCGGACCTGGCATCCTTTCACTCCCTCCTCTCTACATTTTCCTCCTCCGTCTCTGCTGCTAAAGCCACTTTCTACCACTCTAAATTCCAAGCATCTGCCTCTAACCCTAGGAAGCTCTTTGCCACCTTCTCCTCCCTCCTGAATCCCCCCCCTCCTCCCTCTCTGCAGATGACTTCGTCAACCATTTAGAAAAGAAGGTCTACGACATCCGATCCTCGTTTGCGAAGTCAAACGACACCGCTGGTTCTGCTCACACTGCCCTACCCTGTGCTCTGACCTCTTTCTCCCCTCTCTCTCCAGATGAAATCTTGCGTCTTGTGACGGCCGGCCGCCCAACAACCTGCCCGCTTGACCCTATCCCCTCCTCTCTTCTCCAGACCATTTCCGGAGACCTTCTCCCTTACCTCACCTCGCTCATCAACTCATCCCTGACCGCTGGCTACGTCCCTTCCGTCTTCAAGAGAGTGAGAGTTGCACCCCTTCTGAAAAAACCTAATTCCCTCCGATGTCAGACCAGTATCCCTTCTTTCTTTTCTCTCCAAAACTCTTGAACGTGCCGTCCTTGGCCAGCTCTCCCGCTATCTCTCTCTGAATGACCTTCTTGATCCAAATCAGTCAGGTTTCAAGACTAGTCATTCAACTGAGACTGCTCTCCTCTGTATCACGGAGGCGCTCCGCACTGCTAAAGCCAACTCTCTCTCCTCTGCTCTCATCCTTCTAGATCTATCGGCTGCCTTCGATACTGTGAACCATCAGATCCTCCTCTCCACCCTCTCCGAGTTGGGCATCTCCGGCGCGGCCCACGCTTGGATTGCGTCCTACCTGACAGGTCGCTCCTACCACGCGCTCTCACCACTGGTGTCCCCCAGGGCTCTGTTCTAGGCCCTCTCCTATTCTCGCTATACACCAAGTCACTTGGCTCTGTCATAACCTCACATGGTCTCTCCTATCATTGCTATGCAGACGACACACAATTAATCTTCTCCTTTCCCCCTTCTGATGACCAGGTGGCGAATCGCATCTCTGCATGTCTGGCAGACATATCAGTGTGGATGACGGATCACCACCTCAAGCTGAACCTCGGCAAGACGGAGCTGCTCTTCCTTCCGGGGAAGGACTGCCCGTTCCATGATCTCGCCATCACGGTTGACAACTCCATTGTGTCCTCCTCCCAGAGCGCTAAGAACCTTGTCGTGATCCTGGACAACACCCTGTCGTTCTCAACCAACATCAAGGCGGTGGCCCGTTCCTGTAGGTTCATGCTCTACAACATCCGCAGAGTACGACCCTGCCTCACACAGGAAGCGGTGCAGGTCCTAATCCAGGCACTTGTCATCTCCCATCTGGATTACTGCAACTCGTTGTTGGCTGGGCTCCCTGCCTGTGCCAATAAACCCCTTCAACTCACCCAGAACGCCGCAGCCCGTCTGGTGTTCAACCTTCCCAAGTTCTCTCACGTCACCCCGCTCCTCCGTTCTCCCACTGGCTTCCAGTTGAAGCTCGCATCCGCTACAAGACCATGGTGCTTGCCTACGGAGCTGTGAGGGGAACGGCACCTCAGTACCTCCAGGCTCTGATCAGGCCCTACACCCAAACAAGGGCACTGCGTTCATCCACCTCTGGCCTGCTCGCCTCCCTACCACTGAGGAAGTACAGCTCCCGCTCAGCCCAGTCAAAACTGTTCGCTGCTCTGGCCCCCCAATGGTGGAACAAACTCCCTCACGAAGCCAGGACAGCGGAGTCAATCACCACCTTCCGGAGACACCTGAAACCCCACCTCTTTAAGGAATACCTAGGATAGGATAAGTAATCCCTCTCACCCCCCCTTTAAGATTTAGATGCACTATTGTAAAGTGACTGTTCCACTGGATGTCATAAGGTGAATGCACCAATTTGTAAGTCGCTCTGGATAAGAGCGTCTGCTAAATGACTTAAATGTAATGTTAAATGACTAGTCTCTCAAAGCTCTTCATGATGACGGAAGTGAGTGCTACGGGGCGGTAGTCGTTTGGCTCAGTTACCTTAGCTTTCTTGGGAACAGGAACAATGGTGGCCCTCTTGAAGCATGTGGGAACAGCAGACTGGTATAAGGATTGATTGAATATGTCCGTAAACACACCGGCCAGCTGGTCTGCACATGCTCTGAGGGCGCGGCTGGGGATGCCGTCTGGGCCTGCAGCCTTGCGAGGGTTAACACGTTTAAATGTCCTACTCACCTCGGCTGCAGTGAGTCCGCATGTTTTCGTTGCAGGCCGTGTCAGTGGCACTGTATTGTCCTCAAAGCGGGCAAAAAAGTTATTTAGTCTGCCTGGGAGCAAGACATCCATCCATCCCAATCCCCTCTCCTCTTCCTGGGGGCTGTGGGTCTCTACAGAGCAGAGTGGGGCTGAGGAGGTGCAGGGCTGGGAAGGATGGCACAGATGTTTGGGAAGGAGGACGCGCGAACAGGAAGGATAGAATCCGGTCAGACACAGGAAGTGGATGGTGTCAGAGGTCACGGAGAGACATGCTGATTGAGCAATTGGATGAGGGAAAAAAAAACAGCGAATCCGGTACTGCTTTGAGATCCCTGTACTGTACAGCTCCTTGAATGAATAATGACATGTACTGTACTATTGACAGTCATTTGCAGTGTTTTATATGAGCCCACTGTGGTTAATGGGGGGTAATTGGGAGGTAATTGGAGGCCAGGGAGCTGCATGCCAGGGATATATTGTCAGATATATGCATTGAAGCAGGGTGACTGGCAGGAGAGGGAAGAATGGGATGTGTGTGTGTGGTGGGGTCTAAAGTTGTGTGTATTTGTGGACAATGGCATGACTGTGCGTTGTGTCAGGGTGGGTTGCTGTGTGGGTGTATAGGCATATGTGAGAGTTAATGGGTGTGCTGTGTTTGTGCCATTCCACACAGAACAGGCTGTGCCTATTCACTTTCTGCATGTCTATGCTGCAGGTGCTGATTGCATTTGATGTATTGATTATTATAGTGTCACACACTCCATAATCTTTCACTTGTACGTTCCACCCCCACACTTTAACTAGGCAAGTCAGTTAAGAACAAATTATTATTTACAATGACGGCCTACCCTGTCCAAACTCTAACCCGGATGACACTGGACCAATTCTGCGCCGCCCTATGGGATTCCCACAGCCGGTTGTGATACAGCCTGGAATGAAACCAGGGTCTACAATGATTCCTCTTGCAGGGTAGCCTAGTGGTTAGAGCGTTGGACTAATAACCGAAAGGTTGCAAGTTCAAATCCCCAAGCTGACAAGGTACAAATCTGTCGTTCTGCCCCTGAACAGGCAGTTTACCCAATGTTCCTAGGCCGTCATTGAAAATAAGAATTTGTTCTTAACTGACTTGCCTAGTAAAATAAAGGTTTAAGAAAGAAAAAAAGAAGATGCAGTGCCTTAGACTGCTGCGCCACTCAGGAGCCCACTTTTAATGCTTCTGTTATTCCGGGGTTACTTTTCACTCTATGCGAAGTACTGTAGCTTGTTCTATGGCAGCTCTACGGTAGAAGTTATCCATCCTTTGGGAGGTTTAAACTGTGTGTGTAACCTTTTCCCTGGCACACTCTCTCTTGGATGAACTTGTCTCCCAACAGCCACTCTGCCAGCCTATGACATTCTAACATGAGAAGCTGTTTGTTGTTTGTCCACCTCTATTTGTTCCTCTCTCTTTGACTATGTCTCCTCCTTTCACACACACTCACTCTTTTTACATTATCTCTCGATCTTCCCGTATTTCTCTCTCCCCTCTCTCTTCTCTCTCTCTTTATTTCTCTCTCTTTATTTCTCTCTCTCTCTCTCTCTCTCTCCCTCCCTCCATTGTCGCTCGCTCTCTGTCCCTTTCTCTCTGAGAGTAAGTTCTGAAGGGCTGTTCCCAAACCTACACCATCATGGCTGCCTGATGATGTTTTTCTGGACAGCTCTAGTGAAAGATGTGGTGAAAAAAGAGAAGGGGGTGAACGGTGACCTGAGAGCGATTTGGCCCTAAAAGAGCACATTTTGTGGAGAGCAACACCTTTGCAGTTCTACTACAGGATATCTTTCAAAAAAGCCTCCTTAGAAAGGATTACCTACACATACTGGTGGTCCTTCTGTAGCTCAGTTGGTAGAGCATGGCGCTTGTAATGCCAGGGTAGTGGGTTCGATCCCCGGGACCACCCATACGTAGAATGTATGCACACATGACTGTAAGTCGCTTTGGATAAAAGCGTCTGCTAAATGGCATATATATATTACATACTGACCAGCTCATGTTATAGACAGAAGCGCGCTACATGGCAGACCAATCCAAACTCATCTCTCTGCATTTCCAGCCCAACCATTATCTCAGCCAATCATGGCTATCAGGAAGGTTCCTGACTTTTTCTTTGGCTAAACCAACTAGGCTTGTAATTTAAACAATTTTATTCGTATTTACGGATGGCATTCAAGTTTATTATGAAGGCACATGAAAGTTCACATGTTCACATGTTCACATGTAATGAAAAAATGCATTATGATAAATAAAAAAGTTGAGGTTCAAATGGCTCTCCTGTGAAATAGTGACACGTGACATACACCTAGTTTCCTGAAATGAGTCACAAAAGAATGCAGAGGAGAAACAGAAAATAGTTCAGTTTAACTCTAAGATTAAACTCTCTACGATTCATGTGGACTCTAACATGTTCTCACATTCTAGAAGGAAACATAAAAAGTATTATATTGTGTGTAGTTGCATATTAACTGTAACAGAGTAAATATTAGATATTCACTGTAAATAAAGAACTTATTGCCTGCCTGTTGATACACAAGTGTTGCATCCTGCATATTTGCATATAGTAGCTGTAATGTATAATATAGATTACATTTACACTGTAAATAAATAGAGTTATTTAAGTCTCCTGGAGCTACTTTCCTATAGAAAATTATAACCAGTAATTCCTCTTGCATATTTGAATAGAGAGAAGAGATCTACATGGTAAATAAAGAACAAATCCACTGGTGCTATACATTTCTACAAACAAGACAAGAAAATATACAATACAAGCTCCCGTACGGCCACACAAGCTTCCGTTAGGTCTATAGAAATAATTAGAATTTGTTATCTGTAATGGTTATGATAAATTAGGCATTGTTACGCACTGTTGGCATATACAGTGCCTTGCGAAAGTATTCGGCCCCCTTGAACTTTGCGACCTTTTGCCACATTTCAGGCTTCAAACAAAGATATAAAACTGTATTTTTTGTGAAGAATCAACAACAAGTGGGACACAATCATGAAGTGGAATGACATTTATTGGATATTTCAAAAAAATTTAACAAATCAAAAACTGAAAAATTGGGTGTGCAAAATTATTCAGCCCCTTTAAGTTAATACTTTGTAGCGCCACCTTTTGCTGCGATTACAGCTGTAAGTCGCTTGGGGTATGTCTCTATCAGTTTTGCACATCGAGAGACTGACATTTTTTCCCATTCCTCCTTGCAAAACAGCTCGAGCTCAGTGAGGTTGGATGGAGAGCATTTGTGAACCGCAGTTTTCAGTTCTTTCCACTTATTCTCGATTGGATTCAGGTCTGGACTTTGACTTGGCCATTCTAACACCTGGATATGTTTATTTTTGAAACATTCCATTGTAGATTTTGCTTTATGTTTTGGATCATTGTCTTGTTGGAAGACAAATCTCCGTCCCAGTCTCAGGTCTTTTGCAGACTCCATCAGGTTTTCTTCCAGAATGGTCCTGTATTTGGCTCCATCCATCTTCCCATCAATTTTAACCATCTTCCCTGTCCCTGCTGAAGAAAAGCAGGCCCAAACCATGATGCTGCCACCACCATGTTTGACAGTGGGGATGGTGTGTTCAGGGTGATGAGCTGTGTTGCTTTTACGCCAAACATAACGTTTTGCATTGTTGCCAAAAAGTTCAATTTTGGTTTCATCTGACCAGAGCACCTTCTTCCACATGTTTGGTGTGTCTCCCAGGTGGCTTGTGGCAAACTTTAGACGACACTTTTTATGGATATCTTTAAGAAATGGCTTTCTTCTTGCCACTCTTCCATAAAGGCCAGATTTGTGCAATATACGACTGATTGTTGTCCTATGGACAGAGTCTCCCACCTCAGCTGTAGATCTCTGCAGTTCATCCAGAGTGATCATGGGCCTCTTGGCTGCATCTCTGATCAGTCTTCTCCTTGTATGAGCTGAAAGTTTAGAGGGACGGCCAGGTCTTGGTAGATTTGCAGTGGTCTGATACTCCTTCCATTTCAATATTATTGCTTGCACAGTGCTCCTTGGGATGTTTAAAGCTTGGGAAATCTTTTTGTATCCAAATCCGGCTTTAAACTTCTTCACAACAGTATCTCGGACCTGCCTGCTGTGTTCCTTGTTCTTCATGATGCTCTCTGTGCTTTTAACGGACCTCTGAGACTATCACAGTGCAGGTGCATTTATACGGAGACTTGATTAGACACAGGTGGATTGTATTTATCATCATTAGTCATTTAGGTCAACATTGGATCATTCAGAGATCCTCACTGAACTTCTGGAGAGAGTTTGCGGCACTGAAAGTAAAGGGGCTGAATAATTTTGCACGCCCAATTTTCAGTTTTTGATTTGTTAAAAAAGTTTGAAATATCCAATAAATGTTGTTCCACTTCATGATTGTGTCCCACTTGTTGTTGATTCTTCACAAAAAAATACAGTTTTATATCTTTATGTCAGGCGCAGGACAGAGTCAGGCGCAGGACAGCAGATATGAGTAATGAACGTACTTTACTCAAGAATTCAAAATATATACAACACAATAAACTAGCTCACAGTAACAGACTGTATACATACAAACAATCACTCACAAAAACCCATGGGGGATCAGAGGGTTAAATAATGAACAAGTAATTGGGGGATTGAAACCAGGAGTGTAAAACAAAGACAAAAAAATTGAAAATGACAAGTGGATTGGCTAGAAGGCCGGTGACGTCGACCGCCGAACGCCGCCCAAATGAGGAGAGGGACCAACTTCGGCGGAAGTCGTGACAGTACCCCCCCCCCTCCTCCTCGCTTGACGTGTGGCTCCAGCAGCGTGCCGACACTGACCTCGGGGATGACCCGGAGGACGAGGTGCATGGCGATCCGGGTGGAGATGGTGGAAATCCTGCAGCAATGAAGGGTCCAGGACATCCTCCACCGGCACCCAGCATCTCTCCTTCAGACCGTACCCCTTCCACTCCACAAGGTACTGAAGGCCCCTCGCCCGTCGCCTCTAGTCCAGGATGGCTCGAACAGCATACGCCGGGTCCCCCTCGATGTCCAGAGGGGGTGGAGGAACCTCCCACACCTCAGATTCCTGGAGTGGACCAGCCACCACCGGCCTGAGGAGAGACACATGGAACGAGGTATTAATACGGTAATCTAGGGGAAGCTGTAACCTGTAGCATACCTCGTTCAGTCTCCTCAGGACTTTGAATGGCCCCACATACCTTGGACCCAGCTTCCGGCAGGGCAGGTGGAGGGGCAGGTCGAAAGCCAGACCCGGTCCCCTGGTGCGAACACCGGGGCCTCACTGCGGTGACGGTCGGCGCTCGCCTTCTGCCGCATAACAGCCCGTTGCAGGAGCACATGGGCGGTGTCCCAGGTCTCCTCCGAGTGCTTAAACCATTCGTACACCGCAGGAGCTTCCATTTGGCTCTGATGCCAAGGTGCCAGAACCGGCTGATACCCCAACACGCATTGGAAGGGAGAGAGGTTAGTGGAGGAGTGGCGGAGTGAGTTTTGGGCCATCTCTGCCCAGGGGATGAACGCCGCCCACTCCCCCGGCCGGTCCTGGCAATATGACCGCAGAAACCTACCCACATCCTGGTTTACTCTCTCCACCTGCCTGTTACACTCTGGGTGAAAACCTGAGGTGAGGTTGACCAAGACCCCCAGACGTTCCATGAACGCTCTCCAGACCCTGGACGTGAACTGGGGACCCCGATCAGAGACTATATCCTCAGGCACCCCGTAGTGCCGGAAGACGTGAGTGAACAGGGCCTCCGCAGTCTGTAGGGCCGTAGGGAGACCAGGCAAAGGAGGAGATAGCAGGACTTAGAAAACCGATCCACAATGACCAGGATCGTGGTGTTGCCCTGTGAGGGAGGAAGATCTGTCAGGAAGTCCACCGACAGGTGCGACCATGGCCGTTGTGGAACGGGTCGGGGTTGTAACTTCCCTCTGAGCAGGTGCCTGGGAGCCTTGCACTGGGCGCACACCGAGCAGGAGGAAACATAAACCCTCACGTCCTTGGCCAAGATGGACCACCAGTACTTCCCACTAAGGCAATGCACCGTCCGCCCGATGCCAGGATGACCAGAGGAGAGTGACATGTGGGCCCAATAAATCAACCGGTCGCGGACAGCTGGACACGGGGGGGAAGTGGGCTCTGTGTGTAACACCCGCTCAATGTCCGCGTCCAGCTCCCACACCACCGGTGCCACCAGGCAAGAGGCCGGAACTATGGGAGTGTGATCCATGGTCCGCTCCTCTGTGCCTTACATCCGGGACAGTGCGCCTGCCTTAGTGTTCTGGGAACCTGGGTAAAGAACATGGCCCACCTTGCCTGGCGAGGGTTCAGTTACCTCGCCGCCCAGATGTACTCCAGATTGCGATGGTCAGTTGTTACGGTTTTCTTGTGGTGAAGGAGAGTCAGACCAAAATGCAGCGTGGTATTCTTGATACATGTTTAATGACGAAGAAAAAACGAACAATACAAAAACAACAAACGTAACACGAAAACCTAACAGCCTATGCTGGTGCAAACAAACACAGAGACAGGAACAATCACCCACCAAACAATCAAAGAATATGGCTGCCTAAATATGGTTCCCAATCAGAGACAACGATAATCACCTGTCTCTGATTGAGAACCACTTCAGGCAACCATAGACTTTTCTAGATAACCCTACTAAGCCACAATTCCAATACCTACTAAAACACCAAGACAAAACACACCACATAAATAAACCCATGTCACACCCTGGCCTGACCAAAATAATAAAGAAAACACAAAATACTAAGACCAGGGTGTGACATCAGTCCAGATGAGAAAAGGGTGTTTAGCCCCCTCAAGCCAATGTCTCCACACCTTCAGCGCCTTGACAACAGCCAACAGCTCCCCGTCCCCCACATCATAGTTTCGCTCCGTCGGGCTGAGCTTCTTCGAAAAGAAATGTATGGCATGACGAGGTACTCATAGTGCCCTGAGGTGGTACTAAATGCTGTCTTCCACTCGTCCCCTTCCTGGATGCGCACCAGGTTGTAAGCTCTCCTGAGATCCAATTTTGTGAAGAAGCGTGTCGCGTGTATTGACCCGATTGCACTGGCAATGAGACGCAGCGGATTTCTGTACCTCACGGTGATCTGATTGATATCTCGATAGTCAATACACTGGCGCAGACCCCCATCCTTCTTCTTCACAAAAAAGGAACTCGAGGAGGCAAGTGAAGTGGAGGGCCGAATGTATCCCTGCCCCAGGGATTCGAAGACATATGTTTCCATAGCCACCATCCTGTGACAGAGGATACACGTGACTCCTGAGAAGTGCTGCGTCTACCAGGAGATTTATCACACAATCCCCCCATCGATGAGGTGGTAATTTAGTCGCCTTCTTCTTACAGAAGGCGAGAGCCAAATCGGCATTTTCTGAGGGGATGCGCACGGTGGAGACCTGGTCTGGACTTTCCACCGTAGTCGCACCGATGGAAACCCCACACACCTCCCTGAGCACTCTCGTGACCACCCCTTGAGAGCCCTCTGTTGCCACGAAATAGTGGGTTTAATGACAGGCCAACCAGGGTAGGCCCAGCACCACAGGAAATGCAGGAGAATGAATAAGGAAGGGACTGATTCTCTCCTTGTGACCCTCCTGTGTAACCATGTCTAGTGGAGCGGTGGCCTCCCTAATCAGCCCTGACCCTAATGGTCGACTATCTAGGGTGTGTACAGGGAAGGGCATATTCACAGGAACAAGGGTGATCCCTAAACTATGGGCAAATGAACGGTCAATAGAATTCCCAGCTGCGCCTGAATCTACTAGCGCCTTATGCTGGGAATGCGGAGAAAACTCAGGAAATTAAATAAAAACATACATGTGAGCAACAGGGGGCTCTGGGTGAGCCTGGTGCCGACTCACCTGGGGTGACACGATTGTGCCCTGCCTGCTGCCTCGACTCCCTGTGGAACCCCCTCAGCACCGACCAGCAGTGTGCCCTCTGCAGCCACAGATGGTGCAGGGAATGGTCCACCAGCTGGTCCAATGTGAGGGTGGTGTCTCGGCAGGCCAACTCCCGACAGACATCCTTGCTCAGACTGCATCGGCAGTGATCGATCAGGGCCCTGTCGTTCCATCCCGCACTGGTGGCCAGGGTCCGGGAGTCCAAGGCGAAATCATGCTCGCTCCTCGTCCCCTGCCTCAGGTGGAACAGACGTTCAGGGTGAACTCTGCGTAATGGTCCAACACCGCGTCTCCTTCACACCATATTGCGTTGGCCCACTCCAGGGCTTTGCCTGAGAGGCAGGAGACAAGGGCAGGGTGGACGGTCGCCAGGTAGAACTCCAGCTGTAGTAGAAACTCCTGGCATCCAGCAGCCATCCCATCATACTCCCTCGGGAGCGCGAGTCGAATCCCGCTGGGACCGGGTGAAGGAGGGGTGGACAGTGGGACCTGCTGTAGTGGGGCTGGTGGAGGCGCTGGAAAACCTCCTATCTCCATATGATCCATCGTCTGCAGCACGCGATCCATGGCGGTGCCCAGACGTTGCAACATGGTTGCGTGCTGCTGAATGCGCTCCTCCACTGCAACCGGGGGGGCATCTGCTCCTGCTGACACCCTTCTGGTGTCAGCAGGAGCTGGTTTGGAAGTCAGGCGCAGGACAGCAGATATGAGTAATGAAATTACTTTACTCAAGAATTCAAACATACAACACAATAAACTAGCCCACAATAACAGGCCGTATACATACAAACAATCACTCATGGGGGAACAGAGGGTTAAATAATGAACATATAATTGGGGGATTGAAACCAGGTGTGTAAAACAAAGACAAAACAAATGGAAAACTAAAAGTGGATCGGCGATGGCTAGAAGGCCGGTGACGTCGACCACCGAACGCCACCCGAAACAAGGAGAGGGACCGACTTCAGCGGAAGTCATGAGACTAACGATGTTTCACATTAACACGAAGCCAACCCAGTTGTCAGACAATCGGCAGCAGCCCCACTCTTCATCTTCTTTACTTTTTTCAGATTGTGAACAAACCTGATCGTTCTCTATTTTTCTTTGGACATCGGTATCAGTGTTGAAATGTTGTGATGTCTCCCTCCATCTTTTGTGTTCGAATACAACTGCATCTAAGGATTGTAGAGGTTACCGAATCGTTTCACCTCCTTGCACAGACGCTCCTCAAAACATGACAGAGACATAATTACGTGTAGCAAATATTGAAATAAAAGCACAAAAAAGGACGCTTGCAAGTAGAATAGCAAGTAGAATTGCAATAGCAGCGAAGTAGCAGCACGTCTATCTCTTCTGTGTTTATACCAGAAGTGATATCGGAAAATATGTGATGTAGATATGCAACATCCGTTGCAAAACTCACCCAATACTGCCCCTCAAGTCAATCAATCAATCAAAAGTATTTATAAAGCCCTTCTTACATCAGCTGATGTCACAAGGTGCTATACAGACACCCAGAAACCCCAAACAGCAAGCAATGCAGGTATAGAAGCAGGAACCTAAGATGAAACCTAGAGAGGAACCAGACTCTGAGGAGTGGCCAGTCCTATTCTGGCTGTGCCGGGTGGAGATTATAATAGATCATGGCCAAGGTGTTAAAATGTTCATAGATGATCAGCAGGGTCAAATAATAATCACAGTGGTTGTAAGTGGGTGCAACAGGTCAGCACCTCAGAAGTAAATGTCAGTTGGCTTTTCATAGCCGAACATTCAGAGTATCTCTACCACTCCTGCTGTCTCTAGAGAGTTGAAAACAGCAGGTCTGGGACAGGTAGCATGTCCAGTGTACAGGTCAGGGTTCCATAGCCGCAGGCAGAACAGTTGAAACTGGGTCAGCAGCACAACCAGGTGGACACGGGGCATGGTCCTAGGGCTCAGGTCCTCTGGGAGAGAGAAAGAAAGAAAGATAGAGAAAAAGAAAGAGAGAATTAGAGAGAGCATACTTAGACACTGAATAAGACAGGAGAAATACTCCACATATAACAGACTGACCCTAGCCCCCCGACACAAACTATTGCATCATAAATACTAGAGGCTGAGACAGGAGGGGTCGGGAGGAATGAGTCTTCCCAAGGAATGTTAAAATTGGGGCGGCAGGGTAGCCTAGTGGTTAGAGCTTTGGATTCGTAACCGAAAGGTTGCAAGTTCAAATCCCTGAGCTGACAAGGTATGAATCTGTCATTTTGTCCCTGAACAGGCAGTTAACCCACTGTTCCTAGGCCGTCATTGAAAATAAGAATTTGTTCTTTGTAACAGTATTTTTATTGAAATTTCACAATTTTCACCCATATTAAGAGATACAGAGACAAAGCACACAGAACAAAAAGTAAAACAGCCCCCACTTACCCATATTTACGTGCACATACATACATACATACATACATACATACATACATACATACATACATACATACATACATACATACATACATACATACATACATACATACATACATACATACATACATACATACATACATACATACATACATACATACATACATACATACATACATACATATACCCATGCATATACATACATTTAAACAAAAAAGCTCAGTTTAAACCAAGAGGTTAGGTTCCACACATGGAACGTACAGTGTAGTTCTGAAATACCTAGATCCCCGCCATTCTAAGAGAAACCTTGCAGCATAATAGTTGATACCTCAGGTTCTAGATAATTTAGATAAGGTTCCCATACTTTGTAGAACTGGTCTGTTTTAGAATGCAATGTACATGTCAGATATTCCAGAGGCACCCATTCAAATAGTATCTTATGCCAGTCTTTAATAGAAGGAACCTTATCACTAATCCACTGTAAAAGGATGTTTTTCCTCGCTGCGAAGGTAAGGATGTTGTAAAGCCTCCTTTTACAGACAGAAGTAACATGCCTACTAGGGAGACCCAACAGTAAAGAAACTGGGTCCAATTCTAGATCAATCCCTAGGATCTTTTCAATTTCTTGCAGGACACCAGACCAGTATCTTTGTATTTTGGTACATGACCATAAACAATGTGTTAGGGTGCCTGTATCAGTTTTGCATTTGAGACACTGAGGGGAAGAGGAAGTGGGGCTAAAAGCATGTCTGCGATTTGGGGATATATGCAATCTGTGTATTATTCTTAATTGGATTGCTCTAGTACGGTTACATATAGATATTGTTTTTGCATATCTCCAAATGTCCTCCCACATCTCTTCGTCAATAGTAACAGACAATTCTTTCTCCCACACTTGTTTCACCCTCTGTGTGTTGACAGCAGAAAAGGACCTTAAAGTATCATAAAACAGACTTACAGACATCTTCCTTTGTGGGAAAAAAGCATTCTTTCAATGACAGACACATCAGGGTTACCAATTAAGGTGGTGCTCTCCAGAATATAATGTCTTACTTGTAGGAAGCGGAAAAAGTCCTGCTTTGGGAGTCGATATTTCTCAACCATCTGCTCAAATGACAACAAAATCTTATCAGCAAATAAGTCGTTTAGCCTGCGTATGCCCTTATTAAGCCATAAGTTAAAGCCAGCATCCAGCAATCCTGGGCTGAAATCTGGGTTGTTAAGAATTGGGGTAAGAGCAGAGGTTAGTTTGGACCTTCCCAGGAAGCGTTGAACTGACCTCCATACTTTGAGTGTGTTAAGTGTAACTGGATTATTGCAGTGTTCTTCTACAGACTTGAAACTTCTGAAAAATAAAAGATCCTGTAAGGGGTATTTTGAAAGAGAAGTCTCAATGTCTAACCAAATAGAGGAGTCATCATTTGTGATCCAGTCAGAAATATAACAAAGGTGGGCACACCATTGATAGAACTTGATATTGGGCAGGTCCAAGCCGCCCATAGAACTTGGCAGCTGCAATATTGCCATCTTAAGTCTTGGCTTGCGCTTACTCCATATAAAGGAACTTAGCCATCCATTTACATCCTTTATTACCTCATTGGAGAGTAATACTGGGATCATTTGGATTGGGTAAAGTAGTCTGGGTAAAACGTTCATTTTCAAGAGGGATATTCTACCCAACCAAGAAATGGGGAGGGAGTTCCAGCGCTCCAGATCCTGTCTTATTGTATCAAACAAAGGAACAAAATTGGCTTTGTACATTAGCTGGAATTTAGGAGTTACAAATATACCCAGATACCTGAAACCTGAGGGAGACCATTTAAAAGGGAAGGGGGGAGAAGTATTAGGTACAGAATGCAGGCTACCAAGTGGCATAGCCTCTGACTTAGTAAGGTTAATCTTGTAGCCTGAGAATCCGCTGAATAATTCAATAATATTAATAAGAGGTGTAATTGAAGTCTCGGGACTAGAGATGAATATCAGGACATCATCAGCATACAAGCTTATTTTATGGTGAACATCACCAATGAGCAGCCCCTGTATAGCAGGCGTTACCCTGATGGCCTCGGCTAGTGGTTCCATAACGAGTGCAAAGAGGAGGGGGATAAAGGACAGCCCTGTCTGGTACCTCTGTGTATAGGGAAGCTATTTGACCGTAGCCCATTAGTAAGGACAGCAGCCTGAGGATCATCATATAAAACTTTCACCCATTTTATAAAGTTGTCCCCCAGACCAAATTTATTTAGAGCAAATAATAGGTAAGACCACTCCACACGATCAAATGCCTTCTCAGCATCTAGGGAGAGCACAAGACCATCCACAGCACTTTGTTGGTAGGCTTGAATTACATTAAGAAGCCGCCTGACGTTGTTGCATGACTTACGGCCCCTAATGAAGCCAGTTTGGTCTCCTTTCACAATTAGTGGCAATGAGTCCTCTAATCTTGTGGCTAGAATTTTAGAAAGCAATTTTCTATCCACATTCAGAAGGGAAATTGGTCTGTACGAGGAACAAGACTCTGGACATTTTCCCTTTTTGAGAATAAGTGAAATGTTGGCTTCTCTCAGCGTTTGAGGGAGTTGGTCATTTGAAAATGAGTGGTTAAACATATCACGCAATGGCTCAAGGATCAGGCCATGGAACTCTTTATAGAACTCACTACAAAACCCATCTGGTCCTGGGGCCTTACCATTTTGCAGATTCTTAATTGCGAACATTATCTCTTCCTTGGTAATAGGGGCATTGAGGAGGGACCTCTGTTCTTCGGAGATAGTAGGGAGCTCAATCTTACCAAAGAAGTTCTCCATTAATTTGGGTGCATCTTTTGGCAGTTCTGAGGCATAAAGGTTTGTATAAAATTTCTTAAATGAGTCACTTATCAATTTATTTTCATATAAATGATTACCATCAGAATCAGTAATAGTAGCAATTGACTGAGAGTCAGCCCTCTTTTAGCTAGGTATGCCAAGTACTTTCCTGGCTTATCGCCATGTTCATATAGCTTTTGCCTGACAAATCTCATTTTCTTTTCAGCGTCCTGTGTTAGGAGAGAGTCTAACGTTGATCTAATGACTGATATTTCCTTTAATAGGGCAGGAGTGGGTGTTTTAATGTAGTCCTTCTCTTTAGTTCCTAATTCACCCTCTAACATTTTTTGCTTTTCCCGCTTTTTCCGTCTCTTAGTAGCTGTGTATGACATAATCAGACCCCTGGCATACGCTTTACAGGTCTCCCAAAGGAGCGAGGGGTTATCTGTTGATTGAGAGTTAATAGAGAAAAATGCTTTAAACTCTGTTATAAAATATGATGTGAATGTATGGTCTTTAAGAATGGTTGTGTTCAACCTCCAATGTCTTGACCGATTGAATGCCCCGTTGAGTTTTATGTCCAGGATCACCTCAGCATGATCAGATATGACTATGCTTCCTATCCTAGCAGATAAAACAGACTGCAAAGACGTCCTGGGCATAAAAAAATAGTCTATTCTAGTCTGACATCCATGAGGTGCAGAGAAAAAGTGAACTCTCTGTTGGAGGGATGGAAAGCTCTCCAGACATCCGCATACCCCAGATCATCACAAATAGCTGTAAGTGACTTTGCTTGAGGAGAGAGTGAAGCTATACCGCTGGGAGACTTATCAATAAGGGGGTTCAACAAGCAGTTAAAATCTCCTCCAACCACTGCAGTGTCTGAGTTTAATTCTGAAAAGTCTAGAAATGCTTTAGTGAGGAAATCAGGGGGTGAGCAGGGGGAAGTAAATATTCATTATGGAAATGTTCTGCCCTTGTAAAGTACCATTAATTATAACAAAGCGACCAAATTTATCTTTCACACAATTCAAGACCTTAAGTGGTAAGTTCTTTTCACCAGAATTGCTACCCCTCTACTTCTGGATGTAAATGATGAGAAAAACACTTGACCAAATCCTCCTTGCTGTAATTTCAAGTGCTCCTTATCATCCAAATGGGTTTCCTGTAACAGGGCAATATCAATATTTTCTTTTTTCAAAAAAGACAATACTTTCTTCCTCTTAATGGGGTTATGGCTCCCTCTAATGTTCCACGTGCATACACGCAGTCTGTTATCTGCCATTGCATCTTGACCATTCAATATTCAGACTGGATCCTACTGTAAAAGTGGGGTGGTACCTTTTTCCATGTGTTGAACTCTCCTCCATCTCACTGAGCATAAACAAAAAATATGAACCCTGAACTCGAACTATACTGAACCCAAAAATTAAACATGTAAAGATCCAAAAGGGGGTTTTCCCACTAGCTAACATACAGGGGATTTCCACTCTCAAATGTAGACTCTTAAGTCTGCATTGCCGCTCAATAGCCTCATCCTTTATATATATGGAAAATAAAATCAATAGAAGAAGATTGAGGCTATTCCACCTAAAACCAAGCCTGGGCACCAATATGGATTCACACATATCTCAGCCTGAGCTATAGTGGCTATTACTTTAGCAAGAAAAATAATAAAGATATGAATATTACTGAGCTGGAGTACGTGAGGACTCACACCACTGTTTCATGATCAGATTCAACCAAAAATAAACAAAGTTATCCAATGCTGTGGAGGCGCAGCTTAGAGTTATTTACCCGAGAGAGTCAATAAACGCAGCAGCCTCTTCAGGTGTGTAGAGCTTTTTAGGTGATCCGTTGACCATAATCTTCAATGTGGCCGGGTACAACAGTGCGTAGTCCATCTTCATTCTCCTGAGTCGAGCCTTCGCCTCATCAAACGCTTTGCGTCTTCGTACAACCGCTGTGGAGTAATCATTGAAGAATGAGACCTTTGGACTTTTATGTTGACTACCAACAGAACCGATGTTTCTAGCCGCATCCATCCATGACGCGCTGCTTGTCGGTGAAGTTGTGGAACTTTATAACCACCGGCCGTGGGCGCTGATTGGGGCCCGGTATCGGTGCTTGAGAGCGATGGGCTCTGTCCAGCTTCACACGACCAGCCTTAGTGTCCATTTGTAGGTAGCCAGGGATCCATTCCTCAAAGAATTTTACTGAACGTGTCCCTTCAGAATTTTCCGGGAGTCCCCCAGTTGCAACACCCAGAATATTGCATCTGTAGTCGTGAACCTTCGATTAGGTGGGTTAGGGCAGTGTGCAGTGTGGTTGAGATTGCATCGTCAATGTGCAAATCTAGGGTGTCAGGTAGGGTGGAGGTGATATGGTCCATTTCTCTCAAAGCACCTGTTTCTCAAGTGCTTTTATCTTAAGCGTCCATAGATGATTGAGTTGAAGCCAGCTTTCCACTGCAGCAATTCTTCCTTCCGCCTCAACAACACGTTTCTGCCTGGGAGCAAGACATCCTGCTCTGTGGATTTCATCTTGTAGCTGAATGGACTTCTTGTGTCTATTGCTTCCTGTAAGACTTGTTTGATAGCCTTACGTTCTTATTTTAGCATCGATCACTTTAGTAATGTTATCAGTCATCTTTTGAATTATCAGGTCCATTGTGCCTGGGTCCACAATGGTGTTAGCTTCGCAGTGAAGGAGAGACTGCATTTGCTAACGTTAGCTAGCTCCTCGTGCACATCCACAGGGGTGGTGGTTTTGGTCGACTTCTTAGTAGTTCTATTGGGCATGTTGTCGGAGATTTTTGCGAAATAGTCGTCAAGACTCATTATATGGTAACTTATTTAGCCAATTCTACCACTTTTTCAAGCTAGGAGATTAATGTAAGAATATAAATTTACGAATGCCACGAGAGCTCGCTGAAACACCGTGTCCTCTCTACGGCGCCATTTTGTTCCCCTCAAGAATTTGTTCTTAACTGAGTTGCTGAGTAAAAAAAAAAACACGTTTTTTTGTGACAAAAACCGACATTGCAACACTGCGCTATGCTCTGTACCTTACATCTCCGTAATGTGTGAATTTACCTAAATGTATCCTAAATGTATCCCTTAATTGTAACCCTAAACCTAACCCCTAAGCCTAAAATAGCTTTTTTTTCTTTTGGGAACTGGCAAAATGTCCCCACTTGTCAAAATGTTCCTTGTTTTACTATGAGTACTTCTGTTCCCTGCAAGGATAGTAAAACCTAACACACACACACACACACACACACACACACACACACACACACACACACACACACACACACACACACACACACACACACACACACACACACACACACACACACACACACACACACACACACACACACACACACACACACTAACCCTAAACCTAACCCCTAAGCCTAAAATAGCATTTTTTATTGTGGGAACTGGCAAAATGTCCCCATTTGTCAAAATGTTCCTTGTTTTACTATGAGTACTTCTATACCCTACAAAGATAGTAAAACCAAACGCACACACATACAAACAAACACACTACTCCCCATTGGGCCCAGGAGGTGGGCCGTGTGGTTCTACTTTATGTTCAGACTTCACAGGATGCACTTAGATTGATGAGTCCTGATCCCCTGGGAGGCTGAGACTGCATGGTGGTGAATGTTGGTGACGTAAACCAATAGGGTCTGGGTGAGGTGCCTGTTTACAATGTCTGCTGGATTAACTGATTGGGGTGGAGGCCCCTCACATCATCATCATCTTAGGGCGACAGCAACATGGGTTTTCTCCCATCTCTAGTCATACTGTATGGGAGAATGCCAAGGGAGGGGGATGCAGGCAGTTACTGGGAAAGGTTATGGTGGAAGCGGAAGGAGACCTTGTGTCATGTATTGGACAGAGAGAGACTGTTTTGAGGATGCCAAAACAGTAAACATGTAGCCAAACCGTTTATGATTAATGAGAAACATCCTCTCAGTTAATTGGGGTGTACTCTGGGACCATCTGTGTTTGCTGTGTTTGCGTGTGTGTGTGTGTTGTAGGAACGTGACATGGCTTTGTCATGGGACTCCCTTGCATGGTCTGCAGCTGTGGGACAGAGGAAATAGGTCAACGGTCGTTGCTGATGTAAGGCCACCGCCCTGGCCTTGAGGCTGTAAGCTGGGGCACAGGGGCACAGTGCCTCTGTGGAAGTGATTCTGGGTCATAAAGATAGGAAATGTGGGGGGTTTGAAAACAGACCTGGACCATATAACATGGCTGGCTGCAACTGCAGACCACACATACTGTAGCAGACCACACAGCTCTAAGCCTGGCCCAAAAACCAACCTTTAGGCTTAGACTAGAAGATTAGTAGTTAGTCAGTGGTATAAAAAAAGGAACCAATTGTCATACTTGAGTAAAAGTAAAGATACCTAAATAGAAAATGACTCAAGTAAAAGTGAAAGTCACCAAGTAAAATACTACTTGAGTAAAAGTCTAACAGTATTTGGTTTAAAGTATACTTAATTATCAAAAGTAAAACATTTAAATAATTTCTAATTCCTTATGTTAAGCAAACCAGATGGCACATTTAATTTTTTTATTTTATTATCGATCGCCAGGGGGACACTCCAACACTCAGACATAATTTAGGCAGTAGCGATGGTGTACGAATTGGACCATTTTCCTGTCCTGCTAAGCATTCAAAATCTAACAAGTACTTTTATAATATAAATAATAAAGTACAGGTACCACAAAAAAACGACTTAAGTACTACTTTAAAGTATTTTTACACTACTGTAGTTAGTTGATCAACCTAGACTCAGGGGTTGACGTAACATAATAAAGGAAAATCCGGGACACTGAAATTAGTAAGATATGTTACATTTGGTATGGTATGTATTAATTTGTGGATATCCATCTATTTCGTATGTGTCACGCTCGTCGTAATGATTAGACCAAGGCGCAGCGCACATAGAGTTCCAGATATTTTAATAAATCGAAACTCACCAAACAAAAACAATAAAGCACAACCGAAACATGTCGCTACTGGTGTGCACACAGGCAACTATCTGCAGACAAGATCCCACAAACACAATGGGGAAAATGGCTACCTAAATATGATCCCCAATCATAGACAACAATAAACAGCTGCCTCTGATTGGGAACCATATCAGGCCACCATAGAAATACAATTCACCTAGATGACTCACCCTAGACACTATCACGCCCCACGCCCTTTGACAGACAAAATGAGAAAAAAAATCCAGAAAATCACATTGTACGATTTTTTATGAATTTATTTACAAATTATGGTGGAAAATAAGTATTTGGTCACCTACAAACAAGCAAGATTTCTGGCTCTCACAGACCTGTAACTTATTCTTTAAGAGGCTCCTCTGTCCTCCACTCATTACCTGTATTAATGGCACCTGTTTGAACGTGTTATCAGTATAAAAGACTACTGTCCACAACCTCAAACAGTTACACTCCAAACTCCACTATGGCCAAGACCAAAGAGCTGTCAAAGGACACCAGAAACAAAATTGTAGACCTGCACCAGGCTGGGAAGACAGAATCTGCAATATGTAAGCAGCTTGGTTTGAAGAAATCAACTATGGGAGCAATCATTAGGAAAGACATACAAGACCACTGATAAACTCCCTCTATCTGGGGCTCCACGCAAGATCTCACCCCGTGGGGTCAAAATGATCACAAGAATGGTGAGCAAAAATCCCAGAACCACATGGGGGGGACCTAGTGAATGACATGCAGAGAGTTGGGACCAAAGTAACAAAGCCTACCATCAGTAACACACTACGCCGCCAGGGACTCAAATCCTGCAGTGCCAGACGTGTCCCCCTGCTTAAGCCAGTACATGTCCAAGCCCGTCTGAAGTTTGCTAGAGAGCATTTGGATGATCCAGAAGAAGATTGGGAGAATGTAATATGGTCAGATGAAACCAAAACATTTTGGTAAAAACTCAACTCGTCGTTCTTGGAGGACAAAGAATGCTGAGTTGCATCCAAAGAACACCATACCTACTGTGAAGCATGGGGGTGGAAACATCATGCTTTGGGGCTGTTTTTCTGCAAAGGGACCAGGACAACTGATCCGTGTAAAAGAAAGAATCAATTGGGTGATGTATCATCAGATTTTGAGTGAAAACCTCCTTTCATCAGCAAGGGCATTGAAGATGAAACGTGGCTGGGTCTTTCATTATGACAATGATCCCAAACACACCGCCCGGGCAACGAAGGAGTGGCTTAGTAAGAAGCATTTCAAGGTCCTGGAGTGGCCTAGCCAGTCTCCAGGTCTCAACCCCATAGAAAATCTTTGGAGGGAGTTGAAAGTCCGTGTTGCCCAGCAGCAGCCCAAAACATCACAGCTCTTGAGGAGATCTGCATGGAGGAATGGGCCAAAATACCAGCAACAGTGTGTGAAAACCTTGTGAAGACTTACAGAAAACGTTTGACCTTTGTCATTGCCAACAAAGGGTATATAACAAAGTATTGAGATAAACTTTTGTTATTGACCAAATACTTATTTTCCACCATAATTTGCAAATAAAATCATTAGAAATCCTGCAATGTGATTTTCTGGATTTTTTCTTCTCATTTTGTCTGTCATAGTTGAAGTGTACCTATGATGAAAATTACAGGCCTCTCTCATCTTTTTAAGTGGGAGAACTTGCACAATTGGTGGCTGGCTAAATACTTTTTTGCACCACTGTATATATGTATGTATATATTTGCGCCCATCTCAGTGAACTAATCCATTGCGGAGGCCTAGACTAAAAGCCAATTCATGCTTAATCTGAAAAATGTGGTCAGAGGCTCCATATGGTGGGTAGTGCAGTGTCTCCAGAGGCCAAATCGAGATCTGTACTGCATCGCCATGCGCCTCCCAAATTTTGTAACAATGCGGAGGGCTCTGTGTAGTTCCGCATTGACATGATTAATTGATGGTAGGTGGGGGTGGTACATCCTGTAGAAAACACAAACTCACTTCCTTGACAAAAGCTCTTACACTGCTCTTGCGAAGTGTAAGAAATATGAATGCCCTGACTTCTGCAGAGGCTGTATCATCGTAAATGCTGCATGGCCAATGTAGATGTCGGATTGACCATGTGCCCAGATGCACAATGCACTTCTCTCTCCAGACTGAGCTCTCTCCAGCCAATTTCTGCACATTCATTGTTTCCAAACTTAATTGTGTGAATTGTTTGATTGTTAGGGTATATCAATTCCCCATTACATAGTGCATTCGGAAAGTATTCAGACCCCTTGACTTTTTCCACATCTTGTTACGTTACAGCCTTATTCTAAAATTGAGTAAATAGTTTTTTTTACTCATTAATCTACAGACAATACCCCATAATGACAAAGCAAAAACTCACAAGTCCTCAACTGCCAGCTTCATTAAATAGTACCCGCAAAACACCAGTCTCATCGTCAACAGAGAAGAGGCGACTCCTCCAGGCAGAGTTGCAAAAAAAAGCCATATTTCAGACTGGTCAATAAAAAGAAAAGATTAAGATGGGCAAAAGAACACAGACAGTGGACAGAGGAAATCTGCCTAGAAGGCCAGCATCCTGGAGTTGCCTCTTCACTGTTGACGTTGAGACTGGTGTTTTGCAGATACTATTTCATGAAGCTGCCAGTTGAGGACTCGTGAGGCATCTGTTTCTCAAACTAGACACTCTAATGTACTTGTCCTCTTGCTCAGTTGTTCACCGGGCCTCCCGGTGGAATAGACTGACGAGTTTCAGAAGAAAGTTATTTGTTTCTGGCCATTTTGGGCCTGTATTCGACCCCACAAATGCTGATGCTCCAGATATTCAACTAGTCTAAAATAAGTTGTATTGCTTCTTTAATCAGAACAACTGTTTTCAGCTGTGCTAACATAATTGCAAAAGGGTTTTCTAATGATCAATTAGCCTTTTAAAATGATTAACTTGGATTAGCTAATACAACATGACATTGGAACACAGGAGTGATGGTTGCTGATAATTGGCCTCTGTACTCCTATGTAGATATTCCAATTTAAAAATCAGTCACTCCCAGCTACAATAGTCATTTACAACATTAACAATTTCTGAACTGTATTTCTGATCAATGTTATGTTATTTTAATTGACAAAAAAGAATGACATTTCTAAGTGACCCCAAATTTTTGAACGGTAGTTTGTACGTTTTCCGACTCATGTCTCTTGTCGGCGCCACAGTGTCTTAATTGTAACCGTGGTTGCGTTCCGACCCCAGTGCAGCTCAGTGTAAACATTTTAACGGTAGGGTCGGTACCTTCTGGCAACAGAAGTATTTACATTCAAGTTGGTAACAGCTATGTTCTTAGATTAAGAGAGCGTTCAGACTGGTCAATAAAAAGAAAACTGCTCAAGGCAGTGACCGATCTACCACCAGGCCAAAAACCTAAGGTGACATGATTGGGCCCAAACTTGGCACCGTTGTCCCGTTGTAGTGTCTTACTCTTTCTATTGGTGCTCCATCTATCTACACTGAGTACATCCAACATTAGGAACACCTTCCTAATATTGAGTTGCACCCACTTTTGCCCTCAGAACAGTCTCAATTCGCCGGGGCACAGACTCTACAAGGTATTGAACGTGTTCCACAGGAATGCTGGCACATGTTGACTCAAATGCTTCCCGCAGTTGGGTGGTGGACCATTCTAGAAAAATACGTGAAACTGTTGAGCGTGATAAACCCAGCAGCGTTACCGTTCTTGACACAAACTGGTCAAAAATCCCCCAATGCACCAACAACCGAGAGAACTAAAGAGAAAAAAGGAAAAGACGGAAGAAAACAGCAAACAACAATGCAAAAAATAATAATAATAATACATTTAAAACAAAGCACATCAAGGACAACTAAAATCATAACAGCAATGCAATTTGTATATGTTTGAGTGCATGTCTGGCACTATTACATGTGTGTGTTCTTTTATGCGTTTATTTAAATGAGAGTGTGTATATATGCATGTGTACAAACACCTGTACGGCATTAGCCTCAGGCAAACCGGCATTAGTTGTAAAAACACTGCCACTTGGTGTCATTCAAATGTACTTTTTCTTATGTTATATTTGGACTTATTTGGGGACTTTTATCTTTGACCATCATTCTATCACTCACACAGCAACTCCACTCCCACTTGTCTCCAATTCCCCATCCCAATCCTCAGCTTCCCTCAGCCCATCCCATCTATCTCTCCTGGCCACCCACTTCAGATTTCTACGCAACACATATCTTTCAACCATGCTGTGATGTTTAACGTACAATTTCAATCTATCTAATCGAATAGAATCCACAGATTGCAAGTTTAAGATGAATACTTTTTCTAAGAGTATTAGTAATTGACTGACCCAGTCTCTCCAGAACAGGACTATTTCTTGGGTCAATTTTAGATCAATGCTATGCACTTTCAGCCATTCCTGAAACTGAGACCAGAAACAGGCTACCTGAGGGCAATACCAAAATAAATGGTCTATTGATTCTGTATTGTCACAATAAAATCTGCAGAGCTTCAATGATTTTATGCCCCAAATATTCAACATTTTGTTGGTGGCAAGAATTATATTTCATACTTTTAGCTGAAAAGCACGAAGTCTTGAATCTTGCTTTGTTTTATATATCAACTCATACACCCTGTACCATGAAATCAGTACATCAAACATCTCTTCCCAACTAGTTTGCAATCTATATGGCACAGTTGTCAAAGTCCTGGTCCTCAAATTAAACTGGTATGCTTTCCTATTTATGATATTTTCATTCCTCTGACAGTTTTGATCCTTTATATTGGGCAGACAGACCAGTTCCCTACCTCCTCCCGCTGACACCCGCCTCCTCCATTTTTGGCGTAATGTTGTAATCAGTTGGTTGTACTCTTGGATTGATCAGACCTTTCCGTACAATTCTGATAACTCCATGAAGGACATAACTCAACCATTCCAA
Organism: Oncorhynchus gorbuscha; assembly: GCF_021184085.1. NCBI lineage: Eukaryota > Metazoa > Chordata > Actinopteri > Salmoniformes > Salmonidae > Oncorhynchus > Oncorhynchus gorbuscha. Next base: position 39,860,595 of record NC_060189.1, on the reverse strand, counting down.
TTTACAATATAATTTAAGAACAAAATACCCTTATCAAACATATTTTAAAAAATACAGGTATTTTATCAATCATTGAGTTCAGCCATAATATTTGTTGTAATATTTGTTCTATATTTTCAGGGGGATGAAATTGAAATTGTAGTCAGCTCTGCAATGCTTGTTTGAAAAAGAAAGATATTTTGAAAAAAGTATAATTTGCAATTAATCAAAAATGAGACATGGCAATCAGCACAAAGGCAAAGAGGCCATTTTTAAACAATGGATGAGCTTTTCTTAGTAATCTACTTGAGAACCATTTAGGGTTCAAATAAAACTTTTGAATGAGTGAACCTTTTAGAGAGAGATTTAGTGCTTTTATATTTAATTATCTCAACCCAACCAGTTCATATTCATTATATAGATAGGCACGTTTTATTTAGTCTGGTATAGCATCCCAGATAGAGCAAAATATTTTTTTTTATCATATTATTTGAAAAACGAATGATCAGGAGTAGGCAGCGCCATAAGTAAGTGAGTAAACTGAGATATGACTAAGGAGTTAATCAGGGCAATTTTCCCATAAATAGACAGGTATTTACCTCTCCATGGTTGCAGGATCTTGTCTATTTTTCTATTGAAATTCATTGCGGAGAGCTTATTTATATATTTTGTGATATGAATACAGTCTACTTCACCATCAACCCATTTTATAGGTAAACTGCAAGGTAATGTAAAAGTTGTATTTTTGAAGGATTCAATACGTAATATTGTACACTTAATAATTATCATAATCATATCATAATAATTGATCTACTTAAACTGTCAATTATTAGGTGTATCACTTTTGTGTTTCATCCTCAATTATTGTAAATGCATTATGCCCACATCTGTGGCTGTATTGTGTTTTTAAATTGGCAAATCTAATAAAATTCAAATCACAACAAATGTAAGGTATTTATAGAAACAACAAAAACAGCTTGCAGCCTCGGGCTGGCTGTGGTTAGCTGGAAGGTGTCAGGCCCAATTTGAGACAAGAAAAATTCCTTGCTATTGTCTTTCAAATTAGCTCATGGCTAGATGGCTTACCTTGGCTTGATAGCTGTCCTCTGAGTGGAGGCAAAATGCTAGAGACGCAAAAGTGGCCTGCCAAGGTTTTCTAGCAGTCCTCTGAGTAGGGGCTACCCGCCAGAGATGGAAATCACATCTTGAACGGCAAAGTCCATTCGCCCCCTGGCGGAAGGAATTTATAGCCTTGGGTGTAAGGAAGGCAGCAAACAGCAAGTGGAGGATATTTTTTGCTATCTGGGGAGTGAGAGCATGTCGTACTGAGAAAGGGAAGCAGGGGAGAAAAAGAGAAAGAGAGGAAGGGACGGCTTTGGGAAGAGATTACATTATTGCCATGTGTTATCATTTCCAAATGAGGGTTGCAACATAGACACACCAAAGACTTCGTCCCAGTGCCAAAAGCGCATCATGGAGGAATGTAGCTGCTCGAAGAAATCTCAATCAAGAGCCATGCCGGATGGTTAGGCTAGTTAGAACCCTCTGTGTTTGTCCCTATAAAGCTGCACACTGGCTTATCTGCTCAAACACAGGACAGATGTCAGATGTGGGGAGAAACAGGGCTTCTCACTGGCACTAGAAGTAGTAAGCTCAAGCTTGAGAATATGAGTAATACAAATGCCTGGCCTGGTTAGTTTGGTATGCTAAGAAATGTATTGCATGATACTGTGTCTTTCCCATGTGTCTTAAATCCAAGCGTTTGAAAAGTGATGCAATGATGATGAATCCAGAATGTAAAGCCTCAGTGGCAGACAGACCACAGCCAATAGTCTGATGGAGGATCACTGTGTCAGGCCAGTGACAGTCAGACAGCTGATCATCTCCTCCCCCTTTCCTCTCCTCTCCCCCACAATGTGGTCTGTTTGTTGATCTTGCCTGGCAGACTAAAACCAAACCTGTTTTTCCAGGAGGGAGTTAATGGTCTGAATTTGGTCTGGTGTTCTAGTGTCACACTGGTTGCAGGTTAGCATTTTTTGTCATGAATCTGGTTCTGGAGGCAGCTCTGCAGAGGGGTCACTAGCTGGCACAGCCACGAAGTCATACGATCTGATTTAAACTTAACCCTAACCTTAACCACAATGCTAACCCTAATGTCTAACCATAACCTTAGATTAAGACCAAAAAGGACATTTCATCAATTTTAACAATATAGCTCATTTTGACTATGAAGCTAGACTATCTAAGGGGAAATTGCTCAGCTCTGCCTCCAGGAAAAGACTCCTTACAATAAACGCCAACCTGCTGTTTGGTCTATCTGTCCCACATTAAGAAATGGAATGGTTAGAAGTGGCCCAGTACCATCATTGAATGCCTGAGCATTTGTGTTATGTTCGGAACAGTTCCTAGTTTATTCCTACAGTTCTCTGCCAGTGGTCGGTCTCAGTGCTCTGTACCATTCTTCTACAGTACAGTGGTACAGGTTTTTGTAACCAACTAGCACTAGGACATGATAAAGCATCATGATGTACAACCAATAGCAGAGCACAACTTTTTAATGCCTGCAAGTCTACTGTTCTATCCCAGTGTTTACATCCCATGCAGTGTTCTATCTGTGTTAAACTCTGCCAGATTAATGTGACTGAGCATCCAGAGTCCATCTGCTGTGACCACAGAGAGAGTTGGTTTGCTCTGCAGGGGACCCCAACTACAGCACAGTGACTACACACTGGCTACACAGCTCCTTTCTCTCCAGAACCTAGTCTTTTACCAGGCCATAGCGGCTGCAGAAAAGACCAGCCCTAAATCAACAGTGGCCCTGGGGCTGCTATGGAAAAAGTGACAGACCAGCTGCCCTAAATCTTACTGCCACTCTCTCTGCAGTCAGCTCAGTGCTGTCTCCCTCTGGTTGAGTCCCAAATGGCACTCTATTTCCTATGGAAACCGGTCAAATCTAGTGCAATTTTTACTGTACATAGCTGTAATTCTACTAAGCACCTACTGCATGTTAGTTAAGACAGAAGAGGCAAGCTCTCTGTTGGAGTCCTGATTTGTTGTTAGAGGAACCAATACTTGAGATCGTAGTCAAATGTGCACTACTGTATTTGCCTCACCATATATTTTTGTTCCTATGCATGACAAGACCATGATAGTTACTCATACTGGAGATACTGGAGTATTCCCAGCAATTAATCACTTACCGGTACCTAACTTATACATGATTAAACTGTACACTCCCTCTCTTTCACTAATTTCTCATCTCAGCTTTGAATACTTAGTGTATTCCCTTGATTTGTATGCAGTCTCTGATCTCTAAGCCTATGTGCGCACAGTATGTGCATGAATCAATCTCACACTAAACTTCTCCTTCTCTCGCCCTGTAGAAACTGGTGTGCGTATGTGGTGACAAAGACAGTGACCTGTGTGGTGGAGGATGGAGTGGAGACCTACGTTAAGCCTGACTACCACCCCTGCTCTTGGGGCACACAGTGCTCTCGCATGGTGACGTGAGTATGCTCCTAACACACAAACACACGCACTACCACCTGGTGCCGTATACTTACTCATACACATTTCATTTAAACATGTATACCCAGATACCCACTGCATGAATCAGTCTTTGCCCATCTACTGTAGACAGACAGAGGATATTGTGATGAAAGAATGCCAAGGCTGAGGGGAATTGTGTAAGAAGGACCTTTTGGACCTAATGCCCCTAATGTCTGCCAACACACACACTCACACACGCTGCTTATGGAATGAACAGACTGGAAAGACAGACGTGACGACTCGCAAAACTTAACCAATATTTCTGGGAAATCAGGAACTCTTTGACTAATCTGAAGCCCATACTATACAGCATCCCTCTCTTTCTTTTTCTCTTCATCTCACTTCTCTCGTCTTTCTCTATCATTCTCTTGAATGATTCTAAGCATGGCAGTGGTAGGGAAAGAGCTGTCATACTGTAATTGACATTTGTGTGATGGACAATGCCGTGGTTGTACAAGCTGAGTCCTGTTGATTGAAGGCCCACTACTGCCAGAGCCTCTGTCTCTCTCTCTGACGCTCCCTCACAGCTGGGTAACAGATGACTGTGTATGAGCCTGAACCATACAGAACATATACAGGAAAGGAAACAATATATGCCTTTTCACGCACAGGGGGATTAATCATGAAACATTTATTTCCTTATCAGTTTAAAGAGGAAAATAAAAAGCAGTTTCTTCTGAACGTGGTCCAAGCAAAATTTAGAAATCAGTGTGTGTGTGTGTCGAGCGCATGTGTGTGGAGCGTGTGTGTGCATGGGTGTTTGTTTATCTTTTCTAATTGTTTGACAATGCTTTAGGATCTAATTTTGGAGTTTGGCTTCTACTCTCCATTGCAACATACAGTACATTTGCTACAGCCTGAGGAGTTAATTCAGGAATTTGCATACAGTGGAGTATTCTCATCCATCAGAGAGGGGAGGGGTCTCCTATGAACTACGGTTATCTGACCAACGAAAACTAAGGGTGGTGGTCAGCTTGAGTTTGAATTAGGTTCATGTAAATATTGGGCCACTTGACGTGGGTATTAAGTTTGTTCATACAGTAATTAAGTATGTTTTGGCAGTTATCACAAATGTGTGCTGTCAAATGCAGTGCAATCTGTTTCCCCAATCCTGAAATTCGTGTTACTTTTTCCAGATTACATAATTGGGTAAAAGGAGAATGCTGTGCATACCTACCATGCTTAAGTCTTTCAGAGTGACAGGCATTTCTGATACTATGTGGAAAGGAGCTGGTGGAATAATTACAAACATGTTAAGGTCTGAATAGTTTCCCTGTAAATGATTTAATCAACGTTGGTATCCGGTGAATACCGGGGTTTAGAGTTACCTCAAAGTGCCTGTCAGGGCAGAAACCAGTGTCTGCTGTTTAAGCTTTGTGTTCATGCCTCCAAGCCCGGGAACAAAATTAAAACCCCAAATTAAATAGAAAATGTAATTAGGCAGAAAATGCCTGGCCTCTGGCTTTGTGGCCTGTAATGACTGAGTTTGGAATGACACATAAACATTCTCCAAACTGAGGCCTTTGACTGAGAGCAGTTTCAAGAGTTCAGAATTGCAGACAGGCCCATTGAAACTCAATGGTAATTTCCCTTACTCAACTTGTAAGGGAAATTACAGATATTGTACAAACAAAATGAGTGAAGTAGTAAAATAAAACAATGTCCAAGGCTCTTCAGTTAATGTGTAATGTTATGTTCTGCCAACGACTAGTGGTGTTATGGGGCAAAAGGCAGATGGACAATAAGTTGAAAATTACCATATGCGACCATTTATGATTGCATAGCATCAGTTACATAAGCGTTTAGCAGAGACCCCTGTCTAGTGTGACCCAAATTTGTGCATTCAATTTAGATAGGTGAGACAACCTCATTGCGAACCACTTCACCATTGTTGTCATTATTGTCGTTGATTCTCAACAGGTATCGAACATATATGAAGCCGCGGTACAAGGTGGCCTACAAGATGGTGACGGACATGGAGTGGAAGTGTTGCCATGGTTACACTGGGGACGAATGTAGCGAGGGGCAGAGCGGAGGTTCTGGGACCCAGATTGCTACAGCCAGACCCCGGCCGAAACCCTCCCGACCGGGACAGACTGGAACCGGCACAGGTCACGGAGGACAGAATGGGGGAGACGGTGGGTGGATGTCTGTGTGTTCTGCTCCTCCTCTACGTCTCCCTCTTCTTCTTCCTACTTCTGTCCTCCTCTATGTCCCCATGTCACTCCTCAAATGGTATACATGATGAATCTATAACTATATACAGTATATTATATACTGTAATATAATGTGTTTGTGTTCCAGGGCGAGGAGACGGCGACAAGATGCGGCAGCTGGAGGACAAGATCCAGAGCCTGACCAAGGACCTCCATGACCTGCAGTCCACCCTGAGGGGCATGAATGAACGTTTCCAGGAGGAGATGCACAAACCGGGTTTCACCGGTGGCGGCACCAAGACCCCTGCAGACTCAGCCCAGCCCGAGATGAAAGAGACCATCCACAGCATCCAGACCAAACTGGACCAGCTGGACAACCGGACCCAGGCCCATGACAAGACCCTGGTCAGCATCAATAACCACCTGGTCAATGGGAATGCTGGCAGTGGGAATGATCTCGGGGGTGGCACTGGCGGCTCCTCTGGAGGCACCGGTGGGTTTAGTGGTGGGACGCTCAGCACGCTGAAAGAGGAGATCCTGAGAGAGCTGGAGAGGAGGGTGTCTCTGTCCTGCTCCTCCTGCCAGTCTGGGGTGGAGGACCTGCGAATGCAGCAGCAGGAGATCAGGGAGAGGATCCAGGTAATGGAAAAGCAGATGAACGCAGTGGACGGACACTACCGCCAGAGCCTGGACGGCCTACGCCGGGAGGTCACACGCTCCCAGGGCTGCTGCAACACTGTCACCGACCTCAAGAACAGGGTCACAGATGCAGAGAGAAAGATCAGCTCTGCGTCGGAGAACTACAATGTCATCCAGAACCGCCTGGATAAGGAGTTGGGAAGTGGTGGTAGTCATGGTGGTGGAGGTTTCGGAGGAGGTGGCTTTGGACCCGGTGGTGGCTTTGGACCCAATGCTGGCAGCGGCTTACCCAAGGTTATAGAGGACAGGCTGGATAGCCGTCTGAACGACCTGGAAAGGCAGTTGAACAGCACAGTGCAGCACACAGAAGAGAGCTGCACCTTAATAGAGAACGACTTGAAGGACTACTTCCACCGTGAGCTCGGTGATCTCCGGACCATGTTCCTGGACCGCTTCGATGCCCAGGGCTACCGCATCGAAGACATAGAGCTGGACGTGGGCACCTTAAAAGACAGAGTGTCGGACCACGACAAGAAGCTGACCCGCCTGGAGAACTCTACGGCACTCCTAGACAAGAGTCTGACTGACTGTGGCTGTGGAGGATTAGAAGGAGGAGCTGGAGGAGTGGTAGAAGGTGGAAGAGGAGATGGAGGAGGAAGAGGAGGAAGTGGAGGAACATGGGGAACAAGAGGGAGAGGAGATGGAGGAGGATGGGGAGGAGCTGGAGGAGGAGTAGGGGGAGGAGGAAAAGGAGATGGAGGAGGAAATAAAGGAACTGGAGAAGGATGGGGAGGAGCAGGGGGAGCAGAGGAAACCGGAACTGGAGGAGTTGGAGATGGCGGAAGAGGAGAAATAGGGGGAACCGGAGATCGATGGGGTGGAGCTGGAGGAGACAGAGGAAATGATTACAACGGAGACTCTGTGAAGTCTATCACGTGGAGGGTGGTGGCTAATGAGGACGAGATCCGCCGCTTCGACACACGTATCAAGGACCTGTCCGTCTCAGGCGACTCGCTAATGGACAAGGTGGTGGACCTCAGCCACGACATCCGTAAAATCAAAGCCCTGACCGGAGACAATGGCGAGCACTTCAACCGCATTGTCACAGAGATCGAGACACTAGGTCGTTGCGTGGACGACTGCAACATCTGCGGAAGAGTGGAAGACGAGTTGAAGAAGCTGAAGAACCACACGCAGCACACTCTGAGCCGCTGGGAGAAGGACATCGACGCCATCCGGACACGGGTGGACTCAGACCAGAGCTCCTGTTCGCAGGTGTGCTCCACCCTGCAGGAGGAGGTGGGAAAACTCCAGGAGGAGGTGGACAAGTGTAGTGGCCAGTGTAAGATCCGCCTTGTGACCCCAACAACAGGTGGCGGAACTGGAGGAGGCCTGGATGACCCCCAGAAGCCTCTGGATGGCCACAGTGTGATTGGAGGAACATCTAACAACGGCCACCTCAAGTCCCTGCAGGGCGAGCTGTCCGAGGTCATCCTGACCTTCAGCTCCATTAATGACACACTGAGGGGCCTGGAGCACACAGTGCAGAAACACGGCAGCATCATCACCGACCTGGGCAACACAAAGAACAAGATAATCTCAGAGCTGGACAAGATCCAGCAGGACGTGACCGAGCACATTGAGGAGAGTCGCAACCACCTCGACGGGGTGGATCGTGATGTGCGCCGTTTCGAGAACACCCTGGTGGTGGAGATGGGTGACTGCAAGCGCTCTGGTGACGGCCTGGAGAAGAGGCTGTCCAAGATGGAGGGTGTGTGTGGACGGCTGGACGGCATCTCGGACTCGCTCCAGAAGATCAAGGAGGGGCTGAACAAGCATGTGTCGGGCCTGTGGAACTGTGTGAACGGCCTGAACGCCACGGTCATCTCCCACGGAGGGGTCATCAAGAACATCCAGACCACTCAGCTGGACGGGATCCACGGGAAAATCAAGAACCTCAATTCGTCCATCAGCAATATCCTCAAGGAGTTCCAGAACCTCTCGGAACAGGACCTTACAGGTGAGTGTGTTGACTTGACACTACATTCCTTACATTACTCCCAGCTGTTTCAAAAGATATTATCTCGATCAGGGATTAGCAACTCCAGTCTTTGGGTGCCTGAATGGTGACACACTTTCCCTCCAGCCCTATAGCTAACACACCTGAATAAATGAATTGCAATCTAAACTGAAGACCATGATAATTTGATTATTGGAGCCAGGTGTATTAGCAGGACTGGGGTTGCCATTCCCTTGATCTAATGTAGGTATCTTCAGAAACTAAACAGTGCATGGTTTGGACATACAGAGCATGTTCATTTAGACATGATTTACATTGACAATGTTTGAGGATTTGTTGAGTTCATACTGATTCAATATAGTGATATGTTAATGAAACCTATCCTCACTCACACATGTTTTGCTTTGTGTGCAGTTGGTTAAGTTGGTTAGAGGTTTGAATGATACATTGCTTTTGGTAGAACTGTACAAAAACCATAGTGTGTCTTAAAAACGCCAGGCTAACCTTGTCCTGTCTATACTAGACAAGTATATGAGACACAGCACAACCAGTGGATATACGAACACAATGAACAATGGTCTGTAAAGTTTAAATTGACACATTTGCAACGAAGTGTCAACATACAAATCGATGCTAGCTACAATACACACAGAGACCTATCAAACACCAACAAAGATGATTACAAAAACATTAATAATCCAGTCATTTAAACAAAATATGTGAGTCTCACACATTCAATGGTGGCCTGCTATTAGTATGTGTATGTCTGTTAGTGTTATGCAGTCTTTCATAACTCTCCTTGAAGCTTCTCGGTCTTAGGTCTTAGGTCTTAGTGTTAAAATAATTACAGTATTCTGTGTCTGGTGGGAACATAGAAATATAAAGAAGACTTTAGATGGATGTAATTAATTTTAACATGGACATTGCCAGTAGCCCTATCCACTCATGCCCCCTGTAATCCCGTATAAGAGTTGAAAATGGCAGATTTTTATCATTGATAATCACCTAAATTTACAGTAACATTGCTATACATGACGTCAGAGCTCAGGTTCTCCACTTGTTTGTTAGAGTGAGGGGAAATGCTGTAAATCAAGTTGATGTTTTCTGAAAGATGAGCCGTTGAGAATTATTATAAGTACCGCTTTGATGTCATACAAGCAAACCACACACCCGTGAGTCCAAATGGGCACTTCATATTTCTAAATTTTAAAAGTCATGTAATTGTGTCAACATCTATGATCGCTATGTTTGAGCAACTGTTACAAAGATGACATACATTATACCCTGGGTTGTCCTGACCACAATTTTTGCCAGATTGTGAAGATAATTAGCCGTGGAACCCGCACTTGAATGCACTTATGACTCCATTCTATGCGTGCCAAAATTACAATGTTTGTAAGATCATATTTTATAGAATAAGTGTTCAAATTATGCCCACTTGACCCAGATTGTGATTTATAATGGAATGTTTTTGGATTGCTTAAACAACAAAAATTGGGGACGCAAACAAAACAAAAAACTATGAGTATGTTGCTTCAGTTAATCAATGGCAAAGGTAGGAGAGCTCAAAACAGCACCTTATAGACTTCCGGCAATGGCAAATCTCTAACAAGTGAGTTGGAAGTTAAAACATCTCTTATCACCAAAACAAAAAATGCCAATCTTGCAGAGACTCAGACGAGGCATGTAATAGTGCCCTCCTCTGACAGCCTCGGCGGATGCTCGGCGGATGCTAGCTCGGAAGAATCACCAGCATGATTCAGAATGGAGATTGACAAAGGTATAACAAAAATCCAAGAGACGCTTTCTGAACACCTCATCAAAATTGATATGCTGGTCGATAAACTCCATGAAGACCAGAAAGTCACAAAGGGACGAGTGACAAAGTTAGAAAAATACCATTCTGACCACTAGGCTGCCATCCTGGACGTCCGCAAGGATATGGAGCCAAAGTACAAGAAATTGGAAGACGCCATCTCTAAACTCTAGGAGAAATTCGACATTCACGAAAATGTCCAAAAGCGCTTGAATTTGAGATTTCCAGGTTCCCTGGGGGCTGTGGAGGGAAGAGACACCATCTCCTTTCTACAGAAATGGATTCCCAAAATTCTGAACCTACCCCCTTCCGTGCACCCACTGGAAATCATCCACCTCTGGCCTGCTCGCCTCCCTACCACTGAGGAAGTACAGCTCCCGCTCAGCCCAGTCAAAACTGTTCGCTGCTCTGGTCCCCCAATGGTGGAACAAACTCCCTCACGACGCCAGGACAGCGGAGTCAATCACCACCTTCCGGAGACACCTGAAACCCCACCTCTTTAAGGAATACCTAGGATAGGATAAGTAATCCCTCTCACCCCCCCCCCTTAAGATTTAGATGCACTATTGTAAAGTGACTGTTCCACTGGATGTCATAAGGTGAATGCACCAATTTGTAAGTCGCTCTGGATAAGAGCGTCTGCTAAATGACTTAAATGTAATGTAAATGATTGAGAGGGCCCATCGCACTCTATGGAGGTGACTACCTGGCCCGGTTGCACATAGGGCATTTGTCATGAAATTTCTACGGTGCCAGGACACTGTCCGCATCCTCTGTCCTGCCCGAGCAAAGGGAAAGCTCAAGTACGGAGATGCCAGAATCATAATTTTTCCGGGTCTTTCTCCCATACTACATCAGAGGAGGAGGGCTTTCTCCCCACAGATGAGGCTCCTGCAGCAGGCTGGCTTGGCATGCAGCCTGCACTACCCGGCGACTTTGTGGATCGAAACCAAGAATGGTGAGCGCATATTTGACTCTGTGAAGATGGCTGAAATATACACGAGGAAAGAACTCCCTGACTTGTTCACTCCTACTACATCATGATTTACTGTCTTTGAACTTGTAGTAGATATAGATATAGTTGATAGTGACCTGTTAGAACATGAGGATACAGCAAAATGACTTATAGGATCGACTGGCTGGCACATCTGGCTGGCTAGATTGATAATGACTGGCGAGGTAACATTGGATCAAAGCTAATGTTGGCTGTGCTATTTAGCCAGCTCGCTAAGTTTAGGCTGTGACTCTAGCTATAGCCACACTAATCCAGGTAGTTACATTTTTCTGTATACTTTTACTTTACGCACAGAGATCCAGTCGGGTTTAGTTAAACAGTTACGTGGCTTTAGACTGGTTTGAAGCCTAACTACAATTGAAGTCGGAAGTTTACATACACCTTAGCCAAATACATTTAAACTCAGTTTTTCACAATTCCTGACAATTAATCCTGGTTACAATTCCCTTTTTTTAGGTCAGTTAGGATCACCACTTTATTTTAAGTATGTGAAATGTCAGAATAACAGTAGAGAGAATGATTTACTTCCGCTTGTATTTCTTTCATCACATTCCCAGTCGGTCAGAAGTTTACAAACCCTCAATTAGTATTTGGTAGCATTGCCTTTAAATTGTTTAACTTGGGTAAAAGGTTTCAGGTAGCCTTCCACAAGCTTCCCACAATAAGTTGGGTGAATTTTGACCCATTCGTCCTGACAGAGCGGGTGTAACTGAGTCAGGTTTGTAGGCCTCCTTGCTTGCACACACCTTTTCAGTTCTGCACACAAATGTTCTATAGGATTGAGATCAGAGCTTTTTTATGGCCATTCTAATACTTTGACTTTGTTGTCCTTAAGCCATTTTGCCTCAACTTTGGAAGTATGCTTGGGGTCATTGTCATTTGCGACCAAGCTTTAACTTCCTGACTAATGTCTTGAGATGTTGCTTCAATATATCCACATTTCTTACCTCATGATACCATCTATTTTGTGAAGTGCACCAGTCCCTCCTGCAGCAAAGCACTCCCACAACGTGATGCTGCCATCCCAGTGCTTCACGGTTTGGATGGGGTTCCTCGGCTTGCAAGCCTCCCCCTTTTTCCTCCAAACATAACAATGGTCATTATGGCCAAACTGTTCTATTTTTGTTTCATCAGACCAGAAGACATTTCTCCAAAAAGCACGGTCTAAGTCCCCATGTGCAGTTGCAAACCATAGTCTGGCTGTTTTATGTCGGTTTTGGAGCAGTGGCTTCTTCCTTGCTGAGCGGCCTTTCAGGTTATGTCGATATAGGACTTGTTTTACTGTGGATATAGATACTTTTGTACCTGTTTCGTCCATCATCTTCACAAGGTCCTTTGCTGTTGTTCTGGGATTGATTTGTACTTTTCGTACCAAAGTACGTTCATCTCTAGGAGACAGAACCCATCTCCTTCCTGAGCGGTATGTAGGCTGTGGTCCCATGGTGTTTATGCTTGCGTACTATTGCTTGTACAGATGAACGTGGTACCTTCAGATGACATTCAAATTGCTCCCAAGAATGAACCAGACTTGTGAAGGTCTACAATTATTTTTCTGAGGTCTTGGCTGATTTTATTTTTTGATTTCCCATGATGTCAAGCAAAGAAGCACTGAGTTTGAAGGTAGACCTTGAAAGACATCCACAGGTACACCTCCAATTGACTCAAATTATGTCAATTAGCGTCTAAAGCCATGACATGATTTTCTGAAATTTTCCAAGCTGTTTGAAGGCACAGTCAACTTAGTGTATGTAAACTTCTGACCCACTGGAATTGTGATACAGTGAATTATAAGTGAAATAATCTGTCTGTAAACATTTGTTGGAAAAATGACTTGTGTCATGCACAAAGTAGATGTCCTAACCGACTTGCCAAAACTATAGTTTGTTAACAAGAAGTTTACCCCGAATCCAAAAATAATGACCAAGAACCTGTAGTGGAGGCTTCATTAGATGAAGAAAAAGCTTTTGACTGGGTAGAATGGAACTACCTGTCACGTTCTGACCTTAGTTCCTTTGTTTTGTCTTTGGTTTTGTCTTTGGTATGGTCAGGGCGTGAGTTGGGTGGGTTGTCTATGTTAGTTTTTCTATGATTTTCTATTTCTGTATTTGGCCTGGTATGGTTCTCAATCAGAGGCAGCTGTCAATCGTTGTCCCTGATTGAGAACCATATTTAGGTAGCCGGTGTTCTATTGTGTTTTGTGGATGGATATTTTCCGTGTTTGTGCCACACAGGACTCTTTTGTTTGTTTCATGTTGTTATTTTGTATTTTGTAGTGTTCAGTTTTTTTCATATTAAAATGGACACATACCTCGCTGCAAATTGGTCCGACCTCTCTTACTCTTCATCAGAGGAGGACCTGTTTGAAGTTTTACAGAGGATGAATACTGAACCTAAGTATGTAGGTCTGATTAGATTCCGCTATGTGTGGCCACTTGGAGACACCAGTTAGACCTATCATTCAAACCCTTGTAATATTGTTTTTCTTATCTAGCACCTACTCCAAAATGTCAAGTCATATTCTTATTATGTTACTGAGTGTATCCAGAATATTTTCAGATTTTGTTATTGACAAATGCTGTGAAAAGTATAGTAAATGTAGAATGCACATACAAACAACAGTGTAATTTTTGGAATCAATCTAATTTCCCCATAGCAAAGTGTTCTCTTTAATTGCTACCTTGGTCATGCATATGCTTTTTATAATTATTCTGTTGGAAACATTTCAATTTGGCCCTATCCATAAAGGCCAATTTCTTCTGGTGTATGGGGTTAAGGGCTACCACCATTTGAAGTAGTAAACTGGGTTGGGATTCCTATTGATCGGGAGCGATGTATTCTTCTTCAAATTGTGTTGCCTATGGTTTGTAAATGGCTTTATGCAACAACACAAAAATATCACTGCCATTAGCAGTCAAAATAAATGAATGACACACTATATTTGGTTCAGGAACCAGCACTGCATGTGGCAGTAAATCACCAATATAAACTTTATGCTTTTTTTCAAACACAAAAGAAGAAGACACTTGACTATTTTAAAATGGCACCAGAGTGAATTTTGGTTTAATCACATTTTTGTCATTTAATAATTTGTTAATAACTAAAACTATAAGTTGACTTAAACTCTAGTCTAGTTTTAGTCACAGCCATTTTAGTCACATAATAGTCTGCATTTTTTCTGTAAAATAATGACTATTTAGGCTACCTCTAACATCTAACAAGTATTTTTCATCATAGTTATTGTTGACAAAATTAACACTGAATGGCACAGATACAAAGATGAGTCCTCTGTTTATGTGGGTGGAATTCAATTATATATTTGAATGAGAAAACTCCTCCACTGTATTGTTAACACAGTCTGGAATTTGTTCTATGTCCTGTGTCCAATAACAGGCAGTATTTCAGTTAAATATATGTAAATTAAGAAAGTTACATGTATTAATATTGTTGTCATTGCCTCCCACCACCCCAGGCCTGCCTGGTCCTCAAGGTCCCTCTGGGGAAAGAGGGTTCCCAGGCTTGCCCGGCCCCAAGGGGTCTCAAGGTAGGGACGGACCTGTGGGCAGGCAGGGAGAGAACGGGCCCAGAGGACCACCAGGTAACAGGAACCATATAAACCCTTCATAATACATGTTAATGCTTCAGGAAGTGTTGTTTTGCTATATGTTGATGTTTGACATCAAATCACAATTTATTTCATGTGCAAAGTCACAACACACTTTACAGAAAGAAAAAATAATAAAAATAGTAATGAATACTTAAAAACAAACATGGTTGAACAGTTTGAATTGGTCCAACTACTGAACTAATCTCTTCCTGTCTTCTTCATTCCAGGTCTCAAAGGTGAACAAGGTATGTTGATGTTTGTTTTATCATTGCATTTGAGTCCTACTGTTGCAATGTGCTAATGCCTTCAACAGTGATGTGTCTTTCACCCCATTACATCAAAATAAAATGTTATTTGTCACATGCGCCAAATACAACAGGTATTTTACAGTGAAATGTTTATGCAGTTTTAAGAAGAAAAAAAAGTGTTAAAGTATTTACTAACATGTAGCATTCTGTAGCATTCCCATCACAAAGGCAGTATAGCTGCGTCTGATCTACAGAAGATTAGCCTATTACAGGAAAACATCTTTCTCACTATGTTCCCTAAACTTTATTTACCTTGCCATTTTGTCTGTAATGAACCGTGAAAATAGATTTCCTCATGTCAGAACAATGAAAAATCACATATGGTGTAGATAAAAATCATGTTCTCCCTCTACTCCTGCTGGGTTATTTTCTGAGACTTGATGTGATTTTGCCCGCAGGTATGCCAGGTGCTGATGCCAACGTGCCCAAGCTCTCCTTCTCTGCAGCTCTCACCTACCCCGTGCTCAACGCTGGCACCATCGTCTTCGACAAGATCTTTGTCAACGAGGGAGAGTTCTATGACCCGCGGACAGGTACTGAATTTGTATTTGTATTTATTTTTGATCCCCATTAGCTGCTGCCAAGACTACTCTTCCTAGTCTAACTTTAATTCTGTGAATAACAGTTGTATCTTATATAATTTGCTCTATTGGACTTGTTTAATGTGTGAAAGTTACATATTTCTAAAAAATATTTTTGAATTTCACGCACTACTTTTTCAGCGGAATGTTGTCGAGAGAAAGGTTTTAAGGTGTATTTTTACTTGCTTTTTAATAGAAAGGCATTGTTGTTGTTTTGAGGTTGAATAAGTATACACAAACATGATCAGTGTATACTATTGATGCCAATGTATACTGTGAATTCAATCTGCATGTGAAGCAGTGGAGATTCCTCAGAGGAGGAAGGTTAAACATTAAAATAGTGAAACATAAAAAAAGTTATTATTTTTAGATAAAACTATACTAAATATATTCACGTCACCAAATAACTGATTTAAACACACTGTTTTACAATGGTCTACAGTAGCCTCAACAACACCCTCTAGGCATGCACCATGGTGTAGACGGAGGACAGCTGTTTTCTGTCCTCATCTGGGAACATTGACTTCAATACAAAACCTAAGAGGCTCGTGGTTTTCACCCAATTCCATAGACTTACACAGTAATTATGACAACTTCCAGAGGACGTCCTCCAACCTATCAGAGCTTTTGCAGCATGAACTGACATGTTGTTCATCCAATTAAAGGATCAAATAATTAATCTAGTACTGAAAGCATAAGCTATAGCTAGCTAGCACTGCAGTGTTGTGAGAGGTTGACTCAAAGAGAGAGAAAGAGAATAGTTGAACAGTTTTGAACAAATTAATTTCTTCAAAAGTTAAGGAAAAGCAGCAGAGAGAGAGAGATCGTTGTATTTTTTTTCTTCCTCTTGGCTTACCTTTCACTTACTTAGCTAATACAGCTAATTTAGTCTACTCAACAAACTGACTCAAACAGAGGGGAATGCTATGTACAGTGGGGAGAACAAGTATTTGATACACTGCCGATTTTGCAGGTTTTCCCACTTACAAAGCATGTAGAGGTCTGTAATTTTTATCATAGGTACACTTCAACTACGAGAGACGGAATCTAAAATAAAAATCCAGAAAATCACATTGTATGATTTTTTTAGTAATTCATTAGCATTTTATTGCATGACAGAAGTATTTGATTCATCAGAAAAGCAGAACTTAATATTTCGTACAGAAACCTTTGTTTGCAATTACAGAGATCATACGTTTCCTGTAGTTCTTGACCAGGTTTGCACACACTGCAGCAGGGATTTTGGCCCACTCCTCCATTACAGACCTCCAGATCCTTCGGATTTCGGCTCTGTCGCTGGGCAAAACAGACTTTCAGCTCCCTCCAAAGATTTTCTATTGGGTTCAGGTCTGGAGACTGGCTAGGCCACTCCAGGACCTTGAGATGCTTCTTACGGAGCCACTCCTTACTTGTCCTGGCTGTGTGTTTTTCGGGTCATTGTCATGCTGGAAGACCCAGCCACGACCCATCTTCAATGCTCTTACTGAGGGAAGGAGGTTGTTGGCCAAGATCTCGCGATACATGGCCCCATCCATCCTCCCCTCAATACGGTGCAGTCGTCCTGTCTCCTTTGCAGAAAAGCATCCCCAAAGAATGATGTTTCCACCTCCATGCTTCACGGTTGGGATGGTGTTCTTGGGGTTGTACTCATCCTTCTTCATCCTCCAAACACGGCGAGTGGAGTTTAGATCAAAAGGCTCTATTTTTGTCTCATCAGACCACATGACCTTCTCCCATTCCGCCTCTGGATCATCCAGATGGTCATTGGCAAACTTCAGAAGGGCCTGTACATGCGCTGGCTTGAGCAGGGGGACCTTGCATGCGCTGCAGGATTTTAATCCATGACGGCATAGTGTGTTACTAATGGTTTTCTTTGAGACTGTGGTCCCAGCTCTCTTCAGGTCATTGACCAGGTCCTGCCGTGTAGTTCTGGGCTGATCCCTCACCTTCCTCATGATCATGCCCCACGAGGTGATATCTTGCATGGAGCCCTAGACCGAGGGTGATTGACCGTCATTTTGAACTTCTTCCATTTTCTAATAATTGCGCCAACAGTTGTTGCCTTCTCACCAAGCTGCTTGCCTATTGTCCTGTAGCCCATCCCAGCCTTGTGAAATTTTATCCCTGATGTCCTTACACAGCTCTCTGGTCTTGGCCATTGTGGAGAGGTTGGAGTCTGTTTGATTGAGTGTGTGGACATGTGACTTTTATACAGCTAATGAGTTCAAACAGGTGCAGTTAATACAGGTAATGAGTGGAGAACAGAAGGGATTCTCAAAGAAAAACTAACAGGTCTGTGAGAGCCGTAATTCTTACTGGTTGGTAGGTGATCAAATACTTATGTCATGCAATAAAATGCAAATTAATTACTTAAAAATCATACAATGTGATTTCTGGATTTTTGTTTTAGATTCCGTCTCTCACAGTTGAAGCGTACCTATTCTGCCCTTGAGTTGCGTTCCAATGCAAAACTAGACAGATAGCTAACAACTAAGTCTTCAATAAAACTCCCAAGGCGTGACTTTTCGTGAATGAATATATTGAAAACGTTTATGTTGTGAAACTGCAAAATACAGAAAAGAATATACTTTAGTATTCAATTCACACCGACATACTGTAGCTGTACATTAAACATTTGAAGTTGCATAAATACAAAGCACGCGCTAAGGTACCATGCATCTGGCATGATGCCAAACCATATAGCTAATTGTTAACCATATGGTAAGTGGCTCCTTTCATTACTCTAATAATGTATAACCATCTATGTAGAATAACAAAGCATATTACACTAGAAACAGTAACAAAACTACAGTATTGTATATTTTACAATTAGTTTGCATGACGCATGAGCAAAGTAATACAGCTAACGACATACATTAAAGGCATTGCAATTTGTGAGTAAATGCAACCAACATTGATATGTAAGCAACTCTATCAATAACAAGATTATCATCATTAGCTAAATGTTTGAATTGAACTTACAAACAAATATTTTTCCAAGGCTGAAGCATGACAAGAAATAACTACATTGAAAGACCTGCACCGTAGCGTTGTTTGTAGCTGCTACTATGCGTGTAAAACAAATTCGGTACTTCCTGTTTGCGTCGTCTTTTTTTACCAGAAAGCGCCACTAGGGGGCAAATAACACCATTGAACACAATGAAAATCCAATTTAACCATTGTAATAAAATAATCTGTTATCTTCTAACAGGATGGCAGCACACTCCCCGCCTGGTAAAATGAAATTGTGCCACTATGAAATAAAACATATCAAGAAACAAATAATGTCCTTTCTATTTTTATCTTTTGTCTCTAGGATGCTTCAGAAAGAAGAACAACAATCTCTGAGATTGGTCTCAGAAACACCTTAGCAGCTCCTTGCTTGACAATTTTTAGTTCTACTTTCCTAACGTTTTTGTCAGTACTGGGAAAGGTTTTTACCACAAGCCCGACTGGCCAGTCATTTCTGTGTGCCTGACTGTCTTTCAATAAGACAACATCTCCCACTTTTACATTTGGCTTTTCTGCTGTCCATTTTCTGCGTCTCTGCAGCGTTGTCAGGTACTCCTGTCTCCACCTTTTCCAAAAAGGTGTCAGCGAGACACTGGACTTGCTTCCACTGTTTTCCATGAAGGTCGTTCATGCTGAAGTATCCAGAAGGGGCTGAGGTAGCGCTGGTCTTTTGTGTAAGTAACATTGAGGGTGTGAGATCTCGCATTGATTATTGCCATAACTTCAGACATAAGAGTGCTCAAGACCTCATGTGTGAGATGAGTGGAGCCCGTCTGAAACAGCATAGCATCAAGAATACGTCTGGCAACCCCAATGAGTCTCTCCCAAGAACCACCCATATGAGACGAGTGTGGAGGATTAAATATCCAAGTACATCCCTTATCTGAGAGGTATTTAGTCAGTTCTGAGTCATTTGTATCGATACCCAGTTCCCTGCAGGCACCTATAAAGTTTGTACCTCGATCAGACCGTAGCACTTTTGCTGGACCACGGATAGCGAAAAAACGCCTCAGCGCGTTGATGAAGCTGGATGTGGACATGGATTCGATAAGCTCGATATGGACTGCTCTAGTAGACATACATGTAAAGAGCACCGCCCAGTGCTTGGAGTCTGCACTACCTCCTCTAGTGTGACGAGTTATGACATTCCATAGTCCAAACACATCAAGTCCAACGCTGGTGAATGGTGGTTCAGATGTGAGTCTGTCTGCAGGCAAGTCAGCCATTTTTTGGTCAACTATCCTCCCTCTAACCTTGCGGCAGGTGACACACTTGTGAATGATACCAGAGACCAGACGTTTGCTCCCAATAATCCAGAAGCCTGCTGCTCGAATAGCTCCATCTGAAAAATGACGGCCTTGGTGAGCCACTTGCTTGTGATAATGTCTTACCAGCAGAGTGGCAACATGATGTATGCGTGGGATGATGAGAGGATGTTTTTCGTCTTGTAACATGTCGGCGGAGGATAAGCGGCCTCCCACCCTCAGCAACCCATCCTCATCAATCACTGGGTTCAGCTTTTTGAGTGTACTTTACTTTGGGAACTCTTTTCCTTTTTCAATGCATTTGAATTCCTCTCTGAAGGCTTCATGTTGCACACAGTGAATGATTGCTGTTTTGGCTTGTGGCAACTCACTTGTACCGCATGGTTTATTACAGTCATGCCAGCCTCTGCAGCTGGTGTTGTCTGCACCTTCATGGAAGGATCTTGCAACATGAATGAGTCGTGCTGTGGCTCGATTGAGAGTTTTCCAGCTTGAGAACCTCTCAAAGCGATGAGAGCCGAGTTGAGCTCCAGAAACTTTAGAGGCAAAGACAGTGACGTCTGGTCGAATCTCTGCATCTGTGTGAGGCTCTACAAGGTCAAAATTGATGTTCTCAGGCTTACTTGGGTTTGTTTGGGTCAGGAACGGTGGACCTGAGAACCAACTAGTGTGTTTTAAGAGCGCAGCAAGTATGGGCCTGGTTGCATGGTCTGCTGGATTGCTGTCAGTGTTTATATAGCACCACTGATCTGGATGGGTAGACTTCCTGATGCGAGTTATCCTATTGGCAACATAAACATAGAATATTTTGGTGACATTGTGGATGTAACCGAGAACTATCTTACTGACTCTGTAGAACTTGGGTGCATGTATATCAATGTCAATTTCGTCTTTGATCAGTTCATACATCTCAACAGCTAGCAAAGCCGCACACAGTTCTAGGCGTGGGATAGTGTGGGCCGGACGAGGGGCCAATTTTGATTTCCCCATGACAATCCAACATGGCATTGACCTTCCGGGTCAATAACTCTCAGGTAGGCTACCGCTACTATGGCTACTGTAGAGGCATCTGAGAAGATGTGTAGCTCTCTTCTTTGAGTGGTAGACAAGGAGACTGGGATGTAGGTCTGTGTGCCTGACTGTCTTTCAATAAGACAACATCTCCCACTTTTACATTTGGCTTTTCTGCTGTCCATTTTCTGCGTCTCTGCAGCGTTGTCAGGTACTCCTGTCTCCACCTTTTCCAAAAAGGTGTCAGCGAGACACTGGACTTGCTTCCACTGTTTTCCATGAAGGTCGTTCATGCTGAAGTATCCAGAAGGGGCTGAGGTAGCGCTGGTCTTTTGTGTAAGTAACATTGAGGGTGTGAGAATGGTAGGCATGTCAGGGTCGGTTGATCCCAGGCTGTTCCAACTCCATCAAAGATTCCTTCCACATTTTTCAGTCCCCTCTTTTTCTGTGGGAAGAGGGGCATCCCACTCACTCTGATCAGAAGAGAGTTCTCTGATTATAAGGCTTTACCTTGCATTGTTATTGGAGCCACGAACCTAAGGGGGTCATAAAGACTATTCCCTGTGGACAGGATGCCTCTCCTCGTAAAAGGCTTCTCATTGTGGGAAACCTGGAATGAGATGCTGTCTGTTTCCAGGTTCCAGGAAAGTCCCAGACTCCGTTGAAAGGGGAGAGGATCCACTCCTAGGTCCAGATCTTTTAAGTCTTTCGCACGGTCCTCCATAGGGAAGGCTTCCATAACTGTTTTGCTATTGGATGCAATCTTGTGTAGTTTCATGTTGGACTCCGCCAACATTGCTTGTGTTTTTCTTAGAATGTTGACAGCTTCTTCTGTAGTAGCTACTGATGTCAGACCATCATCGACATAGAAGTTCCTCACTACATATTGCTTGGGTTCTGACACATGTTCCTTCTCACCCTGTAGCGCTGCTCGTCTCATGCAGTAGATGGCTACGGCTGGTGAAGGGCTGTTCCCAAATACATGCACTTTCATCCTGTACTCAGTTATGTTTCTATCTGGGTTGTTGTCTTCATACCAGAGAAACCTTAAGTAATCTCTGTGATCCTCACGTACACCAAAACAGTAAAACATTTGTTGCACATCTGCTGTTAGTGCAATGCAATCCTTGCAGAAACGCATTAGGACACCCAAGAGTGTGTTGTTTTAGTCTGGACCACTGAGCAGAACATCGTTAAGTGACACGCCTTGACACTTAGCACTGGAGTCAAATACTACTCGTATTTGTTCAGGCTTTTGTGGATGGTAAACACCAAATATGGGCAGATACCAACGTTCTTCGTCTCCCTCTAGTGGCTGTGAAGGTTCGGCTTGGTCGTTATCCAGCATCTTTTGCATGAAGTCAATAAAATTACGCTTAATGTCAGGCTTCTTGTCTAAAGTCCTGCGAAGTGATGTGAGACGGTTCATGGCCTGCTCCCTGTTATTAGGAAGGCGACGTCTAGTGAGGCGAAAGGGTAGTGGAGCCACCCAGTTGTTTCCATCATCCTGAAAAACCTGTTTGTCCATAATGTCCAAGAAGGCTTTGTCCTCCACTGATGGTGCTGGTTTATCATCGTCTTGTGTTTTGTCGAACACGGAACATCCCAGGCTGTCTGTGTTCACAGTTGTGCTTGGATCTCTCGAGTGCACTGTAGACGGAGAGATGTTTTTCTAAGCTATGCTGTTGTAGTTCTCTTTTACCTGGATGATGTCAGGGCAAGGGCTCAGATAGGATGTGCGACCATTTTGAAGTATGTTTGTCCTAAACACGTTAACATTGGCTGGTCGGTGAGCCGTTCCCAGGCAGACCTCACCCACAATGTCCCACCCGAGGTCGAGTCGCTGTGCATAAGGAGTGTCGTGTGGCCCATTGATTTGCTCTCGTACCTTGTGTACCCTTAAGATGTCTTGTCCTAAGAGCAGGAGGATGGGAGCGTCTGGGTCCACAGCTGGAATTCTGTCCATAACTGGTTGCAGATGGGGATGATGATACGCAATGTCGGGGGAGGGAATCTCCATCCTATCGTCTGGCATCATATCACACTCTAATCAGAGTAGGGAGAGTGAGCTGCATGTGTCCATCTATAGACTCCACCATGAAGTTGACGGCTCTCCTGCCTGAAGTCTCTGTTACCCCAGAACACGTCTTCATGGTGTATGGAGCAGAGTTGTCATAGATGTTGAAGAGACTGAAAAACTCTGTTCATCAAGCACTACATACATTTTGACAGCTTTCTCTCTTTTCCCAGCCGGATAAGCTTTGACTAGGCATATTTTTGAACATGATCTTGGATTTACTGCCTCACCACAGATCTCTGTACACTTTGAGGTGACAGATAGAAGAGCATCGTCACCTTGCTCCCCGCCATGCTCTGTTTCTGCTGTAGCGGTGTCTGTATTTGTAAGGGCTGGGCCTGGATGCAGAGCAGCAAGATGCCTGTCGCTGTCGCACTCAGAGCACTTGATTGAAACCTTACAGTCTTTAGCTCTGTGCTGAGTTGACCCACAACATCGGAAACAAATGCCATTGTCTTTGAGATATGATTTGCGCTCATCTAGAGTTTTGTATCTAAGCCCACGACACTTTTTAAGAGGATGAGGCTTGTTATATATTGGGCAGTGACGGTCAGGGTTTTCAACCTTTGTCTTACTGGGTTTGGTTTGGTGGTCTGAGGCCTCAGATGACACATCTGTCTTGTATACAGTCACAGGTGTCTTGCTGCTGTACCTGGCAGGTTTCTCACTTTTCATGGACACCTGGTTAGTTGAGGTGTAGAGGGTGAAGCTGGGGTCATTTCTAATTTTCGCCTGGTTCCTGATGAATCTCGAGAAGAACGAGAATGGTGGGAATGCTACCCAATAGTCCTCCTTATATTTGGATCCCTGTGCTATCCATTTGTCTTGTAAACTGAATGGAAATGTATCTACAATAGGGTTTACCCCCGAGATGTGTCCAGATAAGCGAGGCCTGGAAGGTACCCTTCTACTTTAGCACACTCCAGTTCAAAAAGAATGTCACCAAGTTCTCTTAGTTTGTGATTGTCTTTGTTAGCCAGTTTTGGAAAATCATCAATTTTCTTCAACAGTGCATTCTCGATCACTTCGGGTGTACCATAGCACTCTTCTAGTCGTTGCCAGACCATGTTAAGCCCTGCTGTTGCGTTGAAAATATGGACAGATCTAATTCTGCTTGCTTGCTCAGACAACTCTGCCCCTAGCCACTTGGTAATTAGATCTAACTCTTCCCTGGCTGATAAATTCAAGTCTCTGATCGCATTGAGAAAGGATGCTTTCCATGCCCAATCATTTTCAGGGCGATCATCAAACTTCAGGAGTCTGGAACTCACCATCTCACATCGTAGGAGGTACTTGGTGAGGTCTGGTGCCACTTGTCAATCAGGGAAGTTGTGTGTGTGTGACTGGAAGTGGGCTTGCTTTCCATTTCCACCATGCTGCTGTTCATTTCTTTTGAACAGAGAGTCTCTGTTCATGTGCTGTTGTTTGTTACTTTCTGGATTATGGCATGTAGTAGCTGGGTCAACACTAAGCTCTTATTTCTCCACTTCAAATGGAAGTTCAGCAAAGTAGGGCCTCACCCTGTTGTTGCACATACTCACATGTACATTGGACTGGACTTAAGGGCTGGGTCCCTGTGTCTAGTTCTTTGCGAAGCTCTCTGCGTTCTGATCCTACAACTTCTTCAAAGGCTGCAGCTTCAGCCAGCGCAGCAGCAGCTGCTCTCTCAACTTGGAGAACATATAAACTTGCCTCGAGGTCCGCTTTTTGCTTCAACAAGCTGGCCTCTATTTCTGCCTTTTGTTTCATCAAAGAAGCTTCCTTCTCAGCATAAGAGACTTGTGAGCGTGCTGCGTCCGCCTTGGCGCGTGCTTTGATGGCTGCAGAACTCGCCGTTGAGGATCTGCTTGACTGTTTTGATGACCTTGATCTTGTAGATTGAGACTTGGTCCCAATGTACTGAAGAGGCTCTTCCATCTCTCTCTGTTGAACACATGGCTCTGGTTGTTGCATCATAGACTGCTGGTTTTCCCTAGGAAGAGAGGCTTTGTTTGCTGATGAACGTAGAAACAAAACCACCGTGTGTGGTTATTCTTGAGCTTGAGCCCGATGTGATGATGTTTTTTCACTATTATGCCTTTGAGTTGCGTTCCCATGCAAAACTAGACAGATAGCTAACAACTAAGTCTTCAATAAAACTCCCAAGGCGTGACTTTTCTTGAATTAATATATTGAAAACGTTTGTGTTGTGAAACTGCAAAATACAGAAAAGAATATACTTTAGTATTCAATTCACACCGACATACTGTAGCTGTACATTAAACAGTAAATGCAACCAACATTGATATGTAAGCAACTCTATCAATAACAAGATTATCATCATTAGCTAAATGCTTGAATCGAACTTACAAACAAATATTTTTCCATGGCTTGGTGGTGACAAGAAATAACTACATTGAAAGACCTGCACCGTAGCGTTGTTTGTAGCTGCTTCTATGCGTGCAAAACAAATTCTGTACTTCCTGTTTGCGTAGTCTTTCTAAGTACCAGAAAGCGCCACTAGGGGGCAAATAACACCATTGAACACAATGAAAATCCAATTTAACCATTGTAATAAAATAATCTGTTACCTTCTAACAGGATGGCAGCACAGTACCTATGATAAGAATTACAGACCTCCACATGCTTTGTAAGTAGGAAAACCTGTAAAATCGGCAGTGTATCAAATACTTGTTCTCCCCACTGTATTCTAGCTAGCTAGCTAAGGCTATCCAATACTGCAACTCTTCAAAGTGAAAGTCAGCTTTAGTTTTTCTAAATGTATTGCCACCTAGGATCGCAGGTGTAACTGCTAAACTTCTTGCTGCACACTGTACTGCATGAATGTACACATGGATTGGATTGTGCGTTCACTAACGTGTTAGTTCTAGTTCGCTGACAATGATGTAGGCTCTGTAGCGGTTATGGTATGAAGGTTTGGCTTGGAGAGGTTTTTGCACTGAGGTCAACTGAGGTCAACAAGCAAAATTAAAAGGTGAGAGGAGGAGAGTGGGTAGATGCGAGAAGGAATTATACCACAAGCAAAGTGATTATGCTGTATGTGGCTGCTATGAAAGTGAACTGTGTGTGCAGGTGATCAGGGGTGTATTCATTCCACCGATTCTGTTGCAAAAAGTCTTAAATGGAAGCAAACGGAATGGAATGGGGAGGGATATACCTGAATTTGTCCAGCAGCAACTCTCGTATTAGTTGCAAAATGTTCCCGTTTTGCAACTGTTTGGACTAATGATTACACCCCAGATCAGCTGGATGCCGGCACGTGTGTGCAAGGTGGTATTAAATGTGTCACTGTCTTTCACCTTGATTATTTCAATTTGTCTCTCGACCTGTGCACCTACTTTATAAACATTCATTTGTAGGTTAGGTTGTAGTAACCTCATGATGGATATAGGGCAAATTCGAGTATCACGTAGTAGCCTAAACCTATCAAAGTTACATTGAGCTGGGTGAATGAAATATGA
Source organism: Oncorhynchus gorbuscha (assembly GCF_021184085.1). Lineage (NCBI taxonomy): Eukaryota > Metazoa > Chordata > Actinopteri > Salmoniformes > Salmonidae > Oncorhynchus > Oncorhynchus gorbuscha. Next base: position 39,834,102 of record NC_060189.1, on the reverse strand, counting down.
ATGACAGTCATCAAATATGCTGTAATAGAAATAAGAAAAATCGTCCTCCCTAATCTGAAACGGCACTGACCGTAAACATGAACCTTCTACTCACAATGTACAGTAATTAGCTAGTTAGTTACATCATTGTTTTAGTTCATGTAGAATGAGTTAACTTTCAAACCAAGTTATAAGCCTGAACAGGCAACTGTTATTGCCTTCAACATCAGTGGAGTATGCTAAGCTAACCTTTTCCTCTCTGTTTCTGTGTTCCCCAGGCATCTTCACAGCGCCCATTGATGGACGCTACTTCTTCAGCGCCATCCTGACGGGCCACAAGAACGAGAAGATTGAGGCGGTGCTGTCCAAGTCCAACTACGGAATGGCCCGGGTAGACTCCGGGGGATACCAGCCAGAGGGCCTGGAGAACAAGCCAGTGGCTGAGGCCAAGATCAACCCCGGCTCCCTGGCCGTGTTCAACATCATCCTTCCCCTCCAGGTTGGAGACACGGTCTGCATTGACCTCGTCATGGGCAAGCTGGCCCACTCCGTAGAGCCTCTCACCATTTTCAATGGAATGCTGCTGTACGAACAGATGTGAGCCAACGGGACAGCATCCCCTAGGCTCTCAAGCTGGAACACGAGAGAGGGAGAGGAAGGGAGGGAGGGAAGAGGAAAGTGAGAAAGAAGAGAGGGGTTGGGGTTTGGACGCTCCGGAGCCATTTAGTCTCACAGTTTTATTTCACAACTGCTTTTGAAAGCAAAATGATCAGTCCAGAGAATGAGGTTAGACTGACTTTATATCGACTCGTGAAACATGGGAATGAAAGAGAACTAGGAGATGACGACAATGACAGAAAAGTGTTGTGTTTTTTCCTCCGTGTGTCATTCCTGGCCCTCTGGTGTTGTGAGACCTGATGAACTGCTTGAAAAAACATAGGATATACTGTAGACTGCGCAGCAGCAGACTGAGTGATGTTTAGCTTGCCCAGCATTTGGAGAAGTGTTTTCACAAAGAATTTGTACTACTGCAGGATTTGTATACGGTTATTGATGTCTCCGTCTCCTTAATACTCACTCCAGGCATGGGGCTCGGAGTACAGTAGTCCTTCATGCACCAATACCGGCCATAAGGTCTCCTTGACATCCCACGTACCCCTTTGCTGCAAAGTGTTTCCCTGCCATGGAGCCAGACCCACAGTCAAGGTCTGAGGTTAACCTTAAGAAGTTAACCTTAAAAACCACGAATGAGAAATCAATTTCTTGATTTTCTCTAGCTGTTTTCTATTGTTCTACTGTTTTCTATGAGATGAATTCACACATTTTGTGATTGTTTTGATATTACCGTGCCCTTTTCTATCTCCTTGTATGTGTGTTCTGGTCTTTATACCCTGTAATGCCTTTGGCCCAGTGAATCCAAAGTTTGCCTGTGTGGATATTATTTTAAAGCTTCAGTACCTTATACTGGCAGGTTCCAAAGTGTTTTCTGCACCGTCCGTCACTTACCTAAAGCCTTCCGAAATGTCTGTGATACTTCCAGATGAATGAAAGAATGTTCCTAACTCAAAGCCCAGCCTCAAGCCACAACCAAGTAGGAATTTACCTCAACCAGAGGGAAACGCTGCCTTACACCACAGTACAGTAGGACCAAATGGGCTATAGCCCCTTTATTACATCAGTAGGGTTGCAAAAATCTGCAACATTTCCCCAAATTCCCAGGTTTTCCAGGAATCCTGGTTGGAGGATACCAGATGACCTTCTTGTTCTCTCCTGATTCCAGGAATCTTCTAACCAGGATGTTTTGGAATACCTTGGAATTTTGGGCAAGTTTTTTTCAACAAATGACAACACATTTCACTTCAACCTTACCCATACCAGATGCAATGTAGCAGGCAACGATATCAGAACAGCATCAGGACTTTATTAACCAGTGCATTAGGTTGGTAGGCTATTGGAGCTTATGTTTATGTGTTCTTTACTTGGAAATTCAGCTTACAGATGATCAAATCAGACCTGGATTCTAATAAAATAGAAAATCTGTGTATTTGAGTATTTTCTAATAATGTGGCCTGAATCAACTACTTATATTGCAAGTATTTGAAGGTATTTCCCAAAAAATAGCCTACTATTTGAAAGTACTTTCAAATACTATTTTCAAATACCTGGGTTAAATGCATCGGAGTATATTTGAGTCTCTGACTGTGTCCGAATATCCATTCCTGAGTCCTAAATTGTAGGCCGTTTGAGTATGTGAAAAGAAATGCTTTAATATTATGCGACATTTCGAAAATCAAGTATTGTTTAAATGCCAGGATGTTATACTAATTTTGTCTCTTCATCTAGTAGAATTCGATGCACACTTTTCCACAATGCATTGGAAGAGGTGGGTTGCGAATGATAGGCTCTCGTTCCCTTCAAGTAGCCAAATAACAAAACTAGACTTCTTAATTGGGCAGATGCAGAATAGCGAAGTTTCTGCGGTGGTGTTTAAATTATATGTTTTTTGTAGATTTCTGTTTTCGTATTCGAAAAGGGTTTCTTATTTCTTAAGGGCTTCTTATTTTTGAATATGTGGGAACCGGGGACTCGGGATGTGGCTGCGTTATTGATGTCATGTTAATCTGGCCTTTTGATTTCAACATATGGATTGTTTTAGTTTTGTAGACTAGTTTACTGATTGTATTATTTAATTTATGGGTCAAGCCTTTGCAGTCCTTCTTAATCTCATTCCCAATGATCAGTGTTTTAGTTTAATATGTTGCTGTCCAGCGGTTTAGAATTTGTGATGCACCCGACTGTCCACATTTTTCTGTGCAATAGTCTTTTGATTTGAACATCTGAAGAGTTTTGGTGTGTGCACTAGGCTATTTGATTTAATTTATATATGTTACAGCACTTTGGTTTCACTACTAAATATGTTGAACTGGAACCAGTCTTCAGTCTTTTTTAAATAGGATAGATGGGCGATATGGGCTACGATATAGGTCGAATGTGATAGCCTGAGTAGGCCTATAACTCCATTCCTATTTTATTCAGAGTTTAGAGAAATTAATAAAATTGGAAATAAGCTATTATCAGGCTTGAAATGCGATACGTCTATTGAAAAAAATCCACCCTCATTTGGCCCCGCCCCACCTTCTCAGCCAGCGTTGCGGCCGTGGCATACTTTTTACTAAACGGTACGTGCTAAATAGTATGCAGTTTAAGTATGTAGTACACTAGTATGGGTATTCAGACACAGCCAGTGTATTTGAGAATTTTCAAATACATGTCAATACTTTCCAAGTGTATTTCCAAATACCTTCCAATATTCAACTACTTGTCTTTTCAAATAAAACATATCTGAATACTTACTTTGAAATGTACGTGAAATAGTATTTGAAATATTATTTGAACCCAAAACTGGATCAAATGGATACCAACATGTTTCGCAGAGATGTACACCATTACAATAAAATACATGGAGTTTTTTTTATTTTTAAATATCACTATTGGAAGACACTGTATTTAGTTGAGAAGTTGCAATATTGCTCCCCTGTGCCTTTGAGTATTTATCCACTTCAAACAATCAATCAAATGTATTTATAAAGCCCTTTTTACCGATGTCACAAAGTGCTTGCTCCTATCTGACCTCCGTGCCTGTTATTGCTAAAGGAATCGGTTTACTCAGTCTATGAAGTAAGTCATGAATAACTGGTTATACCACATGCCAAAGAAAGCAATGCTAGGTATTTAAGATCTTCTTTTTACAACTCCTCCCTATAGTCCAACCTGTTACCTTGAATTTGTGATTTTGCGACACATGTGGTTCAAATAAAGATATTACATTTTACACAGCCCTGCCCTCTCCATAGGAGTTTCGGATTTACTCGCTGCTCAGAGGGTTATGACTCTAATCTAGTGGGAAAGGAGTGAGAAAGGTGACAATGTCATGTTTTGTGATGTCATCTGTCTAGTTTGAGCAGACCTCTTGGTTCTTTGCTCTTGTGTGATTGCTGTGATTTATTAAATACAGTATATCGTACGGAATCAAGTATTTCACTATCTGGAAGAATTTTCCATTTGACTTATTAGGCCATTTGGAACTTAAGTCAAAATGTTTGATACATTCCTGCACATTAATAAACATGACATTTTGCGTCTCTCTTGGCCCGTGCTGTAAAGGCTGAGAAAGAAAGTGTAGAGCCTTGCCATTTTCCAGTCTGCAAGCCCAAAAAGAGAGAGTCATGGGAGATCTCCCTATAAATTAATGGAAAGAATAACATCTCACAGCTGTCCATCAACAGACACAGATGTCTAATTTATGATGAACAAAGTACCCTTTCGTTTCTCCTGCGTCGAGCTGGGATGGGACTTCATCAAGTTCTGGATGTCTAGACAAAGAGATGGAAGGAGGAACACTTACTGCATTTCCTCTCACCGACTCCAGGGAATACAACTTTATCCATGTTTTCCCCCCTTTTTCTTTCTTCTTCTTCATTAGATTTCCGCTGTCCTTTAGCTGTGTAATGAGCTCAGGTTTTGACATCCAAAACCTGTCGTTCCGATGCCGGATTGTCTCCTCCGGTTGGATTGAGAGAACCTGGAAGGGCCTGAGCTGCTGGTTTATATCAGGAATCAAGGTAAGACCCAGATGCAGGCGGTCGAAGTAACACTGTTTAGCTCAGTAGTAAGGCAAAGTGAACATAAAGGCCTGAAAGCAACACAAGATCCGAAAGCAATTATTTTCGTCACGGATCACCTTTACTCATACTGTAGGTTCCAAAAGGACATTTTAAGGGGCACAGGGCAAATGTTGTGTGACCCTGTTTTGAAGGGGTGGGGGGTAGGGGGGGGGGGGGGGGGGGCTGGAATCTGTGTGTGGCTGGATGGGATGCTGACAGATATCCTGTTTATCTTTCATCTTTACACACACGCACACTTATTAACAATGTTACTGGGTGTATCATCAACAAATCTGTTGAAGTCATGGAAGCACATCAGTAGACTAGGGGAAGAGAGGGTGTACAGCAGCTCAAGGAAATCATATACACACAACAGTCAGTCAAATATACTGTGCATGCTTGAGATAAGGCTATGACTCCAGTGGTTTATTTCCATAGTGTACTGGGTAATTTTCTCAGGACATGTTATCTATATCCAATACACAGTCAATAGATACTATATGAAGGAGAATGTTGTTGACTGAGAGGCTGCATTTGTCTCAATAAGTCATACTATATTTTCAAGATATAATCATGTAATCAAGTCAGATATTTGGGCTTATATTCATTCCAAACATTCCCTTAATCATATAGCTGGACTATACACAGGTAATATAAGTGTAATACTAGTGATAACAAAGAAGAAAATATCCTTAGGCTATGGCCACATTCAGACAGGTGAACACATACATCATTGTCTGTTTCTGTTTCTTCAAAAGCACAACTCAAGTCAACTATTTTCAGATGGGTTTGTCCGTCAAAAGACGGACCATTTGTGCGTATTTTGTCAGTCAATCATCAACGGATGACTCCCTTGTCACACCCTGATCTGTTTCACCTGTCTTTGTGCTTGTCTCCACCCCCATCAGGTGTTTCCTGATCATTTGCAATGGCCAGTGTAGGCCACTGACTTGCCTGGTTAAATAAAAACATTTAAAAAGTGTTGGCAGAACCTTTGGCTGCAATTATAGCTGTAAATCTTTCTGTGCAACTCTATTTCGTTTTTGTCAGAATTGCTCAAGCTCAGTAAATTTGGTTGGGAACCATTACTTGGCAGGATTATTCAAACCTTGTTTTAGGACTGGACCCCTTAGGAACACTCAACATCTCTTGGAAAGCCATTCTGGTGTCTTTGGCATTGAAATGTGTGTATTGTCCCACTGAAGAATAAAACTCAGGGTTAGGTATTCACCCTGTCTGTTCTTACTTCTATCTTTTCAATCTAATCAAAAGCACCAAACACATGTTTCCAGTGGTCATTTGCAAAGACAAACAGCTGGCAGACTTTCTCCACGTCTAGTTCATCCAGTCTGTCCCAATGAATGTGACAGACTGCCACATGGTTCAAACTGCTTTGCACCAATGCACTTCTGAGCCAGGTCTTCAGCCTTAGACTACTGAAACTCCTCTTGGCTTCAGAAGAGGATGCAGGGTCAACCATTAGTATGAGGGCTTCTGCCTGGTCAAATACACTGCAGACTTCAGGCAGCTGATTCCTGAGAACAGATGCAGCTTCTGTACTTGTTTTGTACTGGTATTGCATCTTGAACATGGCCAGCTGCACCTCAAGTGATCTCCTGTTCAACTCTGGATACTGGTCCACCACTGCAGCATCCATCTCCCCAGAGAGAAGAACTTCCTCCAGCTTAGCCAGAGTTTCCAGGCCACCCTGTTTGAACCTCTCCGATAGCTGCACATCAACTATGTCGACCACATTGAATAACTTAGCCCTGTAGAAATCCTCTGGGGATGTCGGTGAGTATGAAGCAGCATTGTCAGTGAAGCTCTTTGGTGGATTATATCTGAATAAACTGGATTTTTATATTGGCAATCAACTCTGTCACTCTGCTGTAGATCTGTTGAAATTACACCTCTGATCTCTTTGCCTTCATTGTAGTCTTAACACAGTCCACTGCAGCAAGCATCCCATCAACTTTCCTGTTTGTTTTTGTAAGGTGCGATTGAGGCATTCCAACTCTTCCATTACCTCAAAGGCTGCAAGGAGCCATAGGAATGTCATCCCCTTCTCAAACCTATCCAGCAACCCTCTTGCTGTTGTTGCTGTGTCGGATTAATCAGATGTGCCAATTTCCTCCAGGCTGAGCAGCACAGACTCGTATAGACCCAACACAGACCTCAGTGTTGGAGTCCTAACAGTCTACCTTGTTGGACACAGGGGCTTTAGGCTTGTGGATGACCTCCCACTATTTCCTTGAATGTTGTTTTGTATTTTCCTGACTGGTTGTACAGGCAGCCGAGCTTGTGGAGCCACATCAGTGCATCACATGTCACAGAGGACGATGTGCAGGCAGCCTGAGTGACTAGAGGGCCACAATGCACATACAGAGCCAGTGGCTGCACTGCTCTCACCCTAGCCTGTGTTCCTTTGATTTCCCCAGACTTGTTTGCCGCACCATCTTATGTTTGTGCACTCAGACCTGAAAGAGGTAAGTTCAAGTGGAGTAGCACATTTGTAGCAACTTCTGACAGGTTCTCTCCAGTTGATAGGGAGACTTAATAAAAACCTACAAAGTCCTCAAGAGAAACCAGATTTTGATCCACATAATGGATACAGAATTACTCTTGTTCTGTTCCCTATTGTGTACCATCAATAATTATGGAATACTGGAGCAGTGGCAGATTGTGGATTATCTTTGTGATGTCTCTCACAATGCTGTTGGCCATTAAACTCCGGATTTAATTTTGGATTTGTGAGTTTATATAATCATGACTGCCTTTCAGCCATGTAGTGAGTACAGGAAATTCTTCAGCTCTAACTTTCAGTGGCTGGTACAGATTATATTCGGTAGCTTCATGGCCCCTGAGAGATGATTCCTGAAATACTAGAAGACGGACAGAAACCACTACTTTCCTAAATCAAGTGTCATGTATTGTCATATATTGTCATGTCTTGTCCCTGTGCTTTCTCTTCTATTCGTTTCCCCCTGCTGGTCTTATTAGGTTTCTTTCCCTCTCTCTATCCCTCTCTCTCTCTATCGTTCCGTTCCTGCTCCCAGCTGTTCTTCATTCTCCTAACGACCTCGTTTACTCTTTCACACCTGTCCCCTATTTTGCCCTCTGATTAGGTCTCTATTTCTCTCTCGGTTTCTGCCTCTGTCCTTGTCGGATCCTTGTTTGCTGTTCGCTGTGTACTTGTTCCGTCCTGTCGTGTTTTGCCTTATCTTCAGATGCTGCGTGTGAGCAGGTGTCTCTGTCAGCTACGGCCCGCGCCTACCCGAAGGGACCTGCAGTCGGTTGCCGCTTGTCCTGCAATTCCCCTCTACAACTAGAGGATTTCTGTTATCCCCGTTTGGACATTTCCTGTAAAGGATTGAGGATTATGTTATTTCTGTTTGGACTTAAATAAACTCTGTTTCTGTTACGTCGCTTTTGGGTCCTCACTCACTTGCATAACAGAAGGATCCGACCAAGAATGGACCCAGCGACTACGGATCCTCTCTACTCTGCCGTCGAGTTCCAGGGAGCGATGCTAGGCAGACACGAACAGGAATTGTCTGCTGCTCGACATGCTGTTGAGACCCTGGCCGCCCAAGTCTCCGGCCTCTCGGAGGAGATTCACAATCTCCGCCTCGATCCACCGGTTACCTCCTGGGCTTCCGGGTCTCCGGAGCCCAGAATTAATAACCCACCGTGTTACTCTGGGGAGCCCACTGAATGTCGCTCGTTCCTTACCCAGTGTGATATAGTGTTCTCTCTCCAGCCCCACACGTACTCCAGGGGTATTGCTCGTATCGCCTACGTCATATCTCTCCTTACTGGACGGGCTCGGGATTGGGGCACGGCAATCTGGGAGGTAAGGGCTGAGTGTACTAACCAGTATCAGAACTTTAAGGAGGAGATGATACGGGTTTTTGATCGTTCTGTTTTTGGGAAAGAAGCTTCCTGGTCCCTGTCTTCCCTATGTCAAGGTAATCGATCCATAACGGATTACTCTATAGAGTTTCGCACTCTTGCTGCCTCCAGTAACTGGAACGAGCCGGCGTTGCTCGCTCGTTTTCTGGAGGGACTCCACGCTGAGGTTAAGGATGAGATTCTCCCCCGGGAGGTTCCATCCAGCGTGGATTCTTTGATTGAACTTGCTATTCGCATAGAACGACGGGTAGATCTTCGTCACCGAGCTCATGGAAGAGAGCTCGCGTTAACAGTGTCCCCCCTCTCCCCGTCACTACCATCTTCCCCCACTGGCTCAGGTGTTGAGCCCATGCAGCTGGGGGGTATTCGCATCTCGACTAAGGAGAGGGAACGGAGAATCACCAACCGCCTCTGTCTCTATTGCGGTTCCGCTGGTCATTTTGTCATTTCATGTCCAGTAAAAGGCCAGAGCTCATCAGTAAGCGGAGGGCTACTGGTAAGCGCTACTACTCTGTCCTCTCCGTCAAGTTCCTGTACTACCTTGTCGGTCCATCTATGCTGGACCGGTTCGGCAGCTTCCTGCAGTGCATTAATAGACTCTGGGGCGGAGGGCTGTTTTATGGACGAAGCCTGGGCTCGGGAACATGACATTCCTCTCAGGCAGTTAGGGGAGCCCACGGTTATGTTCGCCTTGGATGGTAGTCCTCTCCCCAGGATTCAGCGTGAAACGCTACCTTTAACCCTCACTGTCTCTGGTAATCATAGTGAAACCATTTCTTTTTTGATTTTTTGTTCACCTTTTACACCTGTTGTTTTGGGCCATCCCTGGCTAGTGTGTCATAATCCTTCTATTAATTGGTCTAGTAATTCTATCCTCTCCTGGAACGTCTCTTGTCATGTTAAGTGTTTAGTGTCTGCTATTCCTCCTGTTTCTTCTGCTCCCTCTTCACAGGAGGAGCCTGGTGATTTGACAGGGGTGCCGGAGGAATATCATGATCTGCGCACGGCCTTCCGTCGGTCCAGGGCCACCTCCCTTCCTCCTCACCGGTCGTATGATTGTTGTATTGATCTCCTTCCGGGTACTACTCCCCCACGGGGTAGACTAGACTCTCTGTCGGCTACCGAACGTAAGGCTCTCGAAGATTATTTGTCTGTAGCTCTCGACACCGGTACCGTGGTCCCTTCCTCCTCTCCCGCCGAAGCGGGGTTCTTTTTTGTTAAGGAGGAGGACGGGACCCTGCGCCCCTGCGTGGATTATCGAGGGCTGAATGACATAACGGTTAAGAATCGTTATCCGCTTCCCCTTATGTCTTCAGTTTTCGAGATTCTGCAGGGAGCCAGGTTCTTTACTAAGTTGGACCTTCGTAACGCTTACCATCTCGTGCGCATCAGGAAGGGGGACGAGTGGAAAACGGCGTTTAACACTCCGTTAGGGCATTTTGAATACCGGGTTCTGCCGTTCGGTCTCGCTAATGCTCCAGCTGTCTTTCAGGCATTAGTGAATGATGTACTGAGTGACATGCTGAACATCTTTCTTTTTGTTTACCTTGACGAGATCCTGATTTTTTTCACCGTCACTCCAGATTCATGTTCAGCACGTTCGACGTGTCCTCCAGCGCCTTTTAGAAAATTGTCTTTATGTGAAGGCTGAGAAGTGCGCCTTTCATGTCTCCTCCGTCACTTTTCTCGGTTCTGTTATTTCCGCTGAAGGCATTCAGATGGATTCCGCTAGAGTCCATGCTGTCAGCGATTGGCCCGTCCCTAAGTCACGTGTCGAACTGCAGCGCTTTCTCGGTTTCGCGAATTTCTATCGGCGTTTCATTCGTAATTTCGGTCAAGTGGCAGCCCCTCTCACAGCCCTTACTTCTGTCAAGACGTGCTTTAAGTGGTCCGTTTCCGCCCAGGGAGCTTTTGATCTTCTCAAGAAGCGTTTTACATCCGCTCCTATCCTTGTTACTCCTGACGTCACTAAACAATTCATTGTCGAGGTTGACGCGTCAGAGGTGGGCGTGGGAGCCATTCTGTCCCAGCGCTCCCATTCTGACGATAAGGTCCATCCTTGCGCGTATTTTTCTCATCGCCTGTCGCCGTTGGAACGTAACTATGATGTGGGAAACCGCGAACTGCTCGCCATCCGCTTAGCCCTAGGCGAATGGCGACAGTGGTTGGAGGGGGCGACCGTTCCTTTTGTCGTTTGGACTGACCATAAGAACCTTGAGTACATCCGTTCTGCCAAACGACTCAATGCCCGTCAGGCTCGTTGGGCGTTGTTTTTCGCTCGTTTCGAGTTCGTTATTTCTTATCGTCCGGGCACTAAGAACACCAAGCCTGATGCTTTATCCTGTCTCTTCAGTTCTTCTGTAGCTCAGTTGGTAGAGCATGGCGCTTGTAACGCCAGGGTAGTGTGTTCGATTCCCAGGACCACCCATACGTAGAATGTATGCACACATGACTGTAAGTCGCTTTGGATAAAAGCGTCTGCTAAATGGCATATATTATTATTATTATATTAGCCTCTACCGACCCCGAGGGGATTCTCCCTGAGGGGCGTGTTGTCGGGTTGACTGTCTGGGGAATTGAGAGACAGGTAAAGCAAGCACTCACTCACACTCCGTCACCGCGCGCTTGTCCTAGGAACCTTCTTTTTGTTCCCGTTTCTACTCGTCTGGCCGTTCTTCAGTGGGCTCACTCTGCCAAGTTAGCTGGCCACCCCGGCGTTCGGGGTACGCTTGCTTCTATTCGCCAGCGTTTTTGGTGGCCTACTCAGGAGCGTGACACGCGCCGTTTCGTGGCTGCTTGTTCGGACTGCGCGCAGACTAAGTCCGGTAACTCTCTTCCTGCTTCTGCTCCTGGCCTTGCTGTGTCTAAGTCTGTCCCCAGACACCGCATCTCTCCTGGTCCTGCTCCTGGCCTTGCTGTGTCTCAGTCTGTCCCCAGCCACCGCATCTCTCCTGCCCTTGCTGTGTCTCAGTCTGTCCCCTGCCACCGCATCTTTCCTGCCCTTGCTGTGTCTCAGTCTGTCCCTAGTTGTTACTCTCCTGGCCTGTTTGGTCCTGATTACTCAAACTCTTACAGTTCTCTACCCGTGTCTCATTTTTATAATAGTAATTGCACTAGATTCCCTCTTCATCGTTTCCCGTTACGGTCCTGAGGTGAGGAGTTGGGTTCCATCTCGGGACGTGCTGGACCGTTCGTTGATCGATGATTTCCTCCGTTGCCGCCAGGGTTCCTCCTCAAGTGCGCCAGGAGGCGCTCGGTGAGTGGGGGGGTACTGTCATGTATTGTCATATATTGTCATGTCTTGTCCCTGTGCTTTCTCTTCTATTCGTTTCCCCCTGCTGGTCTTATTAGGTTTCTTTCCCTCTCTCTATCCCTCTCTCTCTCTCTATCGTTCCGTTCCTGCTCCCAGCTGTTCTTCATTCTCCTAACGACCTCGTTTACTCTTTCACACCTGTCCCCTATTTTGCCCTCTGATTAGGTCTCTATTTCTCTCTCGGTTTCTGCCTCTGTCCTTGTCGGATCCTTGTTTGCTGTTCGCTGTGTACTTGTTCCGTCCTGTCGTGTTTTGCCTTATCTTCAGATGCTGCGTGTGAGCAGGTGTCTCTGTCAGCTACGGCCCGCGCCTACCCGAAGGGACCTGCAGTCGGTTGCCGCTTGTCCTGCAATTCCCCTCTACAACTAGAGGATTTCTGTTATCCCCGTTTGGACATTTCCTGTAAAGGATTGAGGATTATGTTATTTCTGTTTGGACTTAAATAAACTCTGTTTCTGTTAAGTCGCTTTTGGGTCCTCACTCACCTGCATAACATCAAGACTTTGCTTCACTCTGCTTTATAGCTCTTACTGTAGAACGTTGGGTATCCACGGGCTTTGATTGCTGACAGCGAGTGGTAATGGCAACCTTGTGTGCATGGATGCATGCATGTGAAGAAAACTTATCCAGTGCCTTTTTCCAGTTTCAAAATCCAGAGTGCACAAATGCAGGATCTGCATTTTTTGCAAGAGGTGGGTGATTTCTTGCTTTTAAAAGCTTTTGTGCAGGAAAAGCACATGACTCCTTTGATACTGGGACTATAGTGGAGCCACTGGAATTCTTTGTACCACCTTTCCTGAAACCGAAGTTTGACAGCTTCTGCTCTACTACTAGTTTTGGCTTTGGCTGATATGGTGTGACGTGGATATTGAAGTCTACTTCCTCCGCCTCTCCTGTGGGATCCATTTCTTTAACTTCCCCTGGGGAATGTACTTCATCAACCTCTCCTGGGCTGATCTGCTGTTCAAATTTATGCTCATTTTGTCTACATTGTGCATTCATTTCCTCCCTGATTTTATTGGGTCTAGTGGTATCCCTGGCACTGACTACTGCCTGCTGCTGGCTTCCCTAGAATGAACACAAACATATTAAGCTGCAAATATTTTACAACCAGATGTGCAAACCTCTTAGAGACTTAACCAGAAAGACTCATACAGCTGAAGCTGTAATCACTGCCAGAGGTGACGCCAACATGTATTGACTCAGGGGTGTGAATACTTATGTAAATGAGATACTCTTGTATTTCATTTCCAATAAATTTGCTAACATTTCTAAAAACACTTTTTCACTTTGTCATAAGGGTGTATTGTGTGTAGATGGGTGAGAAATGTTTTTATTTAATCCATTTTGAATTCAGAATATAATGCAACAAAATGTGGAATACAATGGAATTACTTTCTGAAGACACTGTACATGGCATGTACAGTAATTACATAGCAAGAATATAGTTATTTTAATATAAATTACATCTGAAAAGATAGTACTTAAACACATGCGGTAACATTAAATATATGTTTTTATATTATAGAACATTAGCTTTTAAACCCACCCCTCAGCTACTCTGTCCATCCCAACTATCTCCATGTACCGCCCTCTTATGATTTCCATCCGACATATATATTTTTAACTGTGCTGTGATGTTTCACATACATTCTGAACCTTTCTAATAACCTGTAACTTTGTTGATACATCTAAAAAATCAAATGGGTGGGTCAGGTTTCCACTACATAATGAATTGGTAGGGTAGCTACAATGGAAAAGCCAGCGCAAGCATACAACTGGATCTTCTGCAGTTGTAATATGCTTGCCCTGCCTTTTCCATAATTGTACATTTTCTGTATTTTACCACTATCCATTGAGGACCAACATGTCTCTCTCATTGGCACATATGTACAGACGCCTGTTACCATCTGATCCTGCTAAGATGAGGCAAGCATGACAACGAATTACCTTGGTGTATACATGAATTCATTATATAATCTAATAATAGAATCAATGGTTCAATAATTCAAATTACCATTATTCCCAGATCTGTAGCTTTTTAATACAATAGGTTGACTAACGCACACAAAGCGGAAAGAGGACCGTTTCCAAATAATCTGTCGAACCCCCCAAAAAATGTCATCCCAAAGTCTTCTGTCTGACCGCCCACTCCCAGCCACATAAAAAAATCTGACCACGCAGCAATGATCCCGCAAGAATAGTGCAGTCAGTACACAACACTATGCTCATCATCATCTTAGCAGGATCAAATGGTGACAGGGCTCCCAGCAGTGTCAGACAGCCAGGGAAGACCAGTCTACGGAGCTCAGGTGAATCTTGCATTAGGCCTACATTAACAATATCAGTGAATGACACCAAGTTCCATTTTGAACAGGACAGCAGCTTAAGTTTAAAGCTACAGTCCGGGATCTGGGAATAATGGTAATTTCAACTATTGGACCATTGATTCTATTCTTGGATCATATAATGTATGAATGTCGGAAGCCTTGGCCAGGTCGATTAATACAGCTGCACAGTATTGTCTCTCATTGATGGTGGTTATGATATCGTTTAGGACCTTGAGCGTGGCTGAGGTGCACCCATGACCAGCTCTGAAACCCGATTGCATAGCGGAAAAGGTACCGTGGATTTCGGAATGGTCGGTGATCTGTTAACATGGCTTTCAAAGACCTTAGAAAGGTAAGGTAGATATAGGTCTGTAGCAGTTTGGGTCTAGAGTGTCTATCACTTTGAAGAGGGGGATGACCGTGGCAGCTTTCCAATCTTTGGGGATCTCAGACGATACAAAGGAGAGGTTGAATAGGCTAGTAATAGTGATTTCAACAATTCCGGCAGATAATTTTAGAAAGAGAGGGACCAGATTTTCTAGCCCGGCTGATTTTCCAGATTTTGCAGCTCTTTCAGAACATCAGCTATCTGGATTTGGGTGAAGGAGAAATGAGGGAGGCTTGGGCAAGTTGCTGTGGGGGGTGCTGGGCTGGTGACTGGGGTAGGGGTAGCCAGGTGGAAAGCATGGCCAGCCGTAGAAAAATGCTTATTGAAATTCTCTATCGTGGATTTATCGGTGGTGACAGTGTTTCCTAGCCTCGGTGCAGTGGGCAGCTGGGAGAAGGTGCTCTTATTCTCCATGGACTTTACAGTGTCCCAAAACCTTTTGGAGTTTGTGCTACAGGATGCAAATTTCTGTTTGAAAAAGCTTGCCTTTGCTTTCCTAACTGCCTGTGTATATTGGCTCCTAACTTCTCTGAAAAGTTGTATATCGCGGGGTCTATTCAATGCTAATGCAGTGTGCCACAGGATGTTTTTGTGCTGGTAGTCAGGTCTGGAGTGAACCAAGGCCTATATCTGTTCCTGGTTCTACATTTTTCGAACGGGGCATGCTTATTTAAAATGGTGAGGAAAGCACTTTTAAAGAACAACCAGGCATCCTCTACTGACAGAATGAGGTCAATATCCTTCCAGGATACCTGGGCCAGGTACCCGGGCCAGGATGCAGCAGAGCCTTTCCATTTTACGGCAAAGGATTTACTTGAGCTACTGGCACAATATGTTTTAGTGTGGATTTAGCAACCCCTCCGCCTTTTCTTTATTGTTCGACCCCTGTACAGTTGGTGGCGGTAATGCACCATAAACACTTGATGCCAACCGCCGTTAAACCCCACAGAAGAAGTCTGCAGGTTTAGCCACAGTAAAGAGGTGTCTCGCTTTCGGGCTAAAAGTTTCTCTAACGTTAGTTATAAAGCTAGCTAGAACAACTTGTCAACATGTTTCGAAGAAAACTGACAGCTTTGGATTACCATAACCCCTCTGGGTTTGACTGTAAAGGTAGCTATAAAACCACGACAAACGAGTTATCTGCTAATGAATGACGTACATTTTCAGAGCTAGCCACGGCCATGCTCAAATATGTTAGTTAGCATCTAACGTTACCTTTTAACTAACAAGCTCTTACTCTGTCTAAACCATTTCAATACAGACACGCCTGTATTATGTATTTAAGCTTTGTTTATATTGGCTGCGTTTATGTCATTAAAAATTATTAACATGTGATTCATGTTAGGTTTTGTACTTTTGTGCATTAGCTCAGGTAACGTTAGCTAATTAACTAGCTTTTTGGGAGCTTACTAACAGTGCCAAACAGGCAGGGGAGGCCGAGAACCTAACTAGGTTAGGGGTGGCATCGGAAATTGATACAGTATCAATGCCTTGTTTCTTTGTATTGTCATTCGTCGTATGTGAATTTCAGCCGGTTGTATATACAAACTATAATTTCAAAATCTACTACCACTGACACATTTGTGCAGGTCAGTTAGCTTTGCAGAGTGAATCTAGCTATGTGTCACTGATTTAGCTAATATTCTGTTTTGCACAGATGAGACAGAGTTCAGGAATTTCATTGTGTGGCTGGAGGACCAGAAAATCAGACACTACAAAATTGAAGAACGGGGCAACCTGAGGAATATCCCCAGCTCGGGATGGCCCAAGTCCTTTGAGCAGGTGAGCAGCAAGGCTAGTTACAGTTACTATACTGGAATCAACCCTTGGGTCAGAAAAAGTGTTGTTCATATTACATCCAAGTAACACGACATGGATTGTGTTCAGTAGGGTGCACTGTAGCAATACATTTTGCAATGTATCTGTGTCCTTTCTTATTGGAGAAGTTTATGTAGTATCTCCATGTGTTATAACATTTTCTCCTTGCTGAACCATTGTGGGGCTCTTTTCCCACTTTATCACCATATCAATTATCAATGTGTTCTCTCAACACTTTCCCTAACTGTTTACATCATGAGCAAAACAATCAAAGCCAGTTTAGTTGTCGAATGCTGCAGATTAAAATTCCATGAATAGAACTGACTTAATTAGTTCTTCTAAATGTTGGAGAGGCATGTTTGTCCTACGTTAGCCTACATCTATCTGAACATTCCAATACGTGGTGTCCGTGTTCAACGTGCCCCAAGATCAGTCAGTAGGCCTAAAAATGCGTAAATGCTCATAGTAAGCTGATTTACCACCCTCATCACTGGTCTCCATAGCTGTGATACTCTTCTTCATTGAAGAACCTCCATTGGGGTTGTGAAGTTACCATCCCTGTTCCCTGACCAGAAAGCGCCCTCTGTCCTCGAATCCTCGTTCCAACTGCCATTTTTGAGAGAGTGGTAAGGGGAGGATGGGATGAGGAAAGACTACTGTGACACAGACCGTCAGTGCTCGTTTTAGTTTTTCCAGTGCAAAATGTTTTCTACGGTGTGCGCTGATGAATAAACCCCTGGCCCCAAGTGCTCTGAAAAAAAGAGCTACCAGGGAACAGCTAGTAACAGCAACATTCCGATGGATGTGAACCGCTGAAGAAGCGTGTATCACAGCTATGATCTCAGGCACCTGGTATACACGGTACACCTATTCAGGAGGGTACACTGGGGCAAGTATTCTCCCTACGGAACATGATCCTGACTCTGTTTCCTATGCAGTATCTTCAAGATGTGAATTGCCCATTCACTGTCGAAGAGAGACAGGAGTCAGTGGACTGGTTGCTGGGTCTAGCCGTTCGGTTGGAATATGGCGACAATGGTACAGTATTTTCTCTTGTGCTTTATTTTAAAAAATGTGGCCATATGATTCGGTGCCCATTGTTTGTACTTGGGCTACTTGTTGTGGCATATTACTAGTTTAACTATTGTAGTCCATTGAAGATGACAATACAGTATATTTTCAACCAACCTTTACTTGGAGATACCGTGTAGCAGGGGAACTCAACTCTTACCCAATGAGGTCCGGAGCCTACTAGTTTTCTGTTCCACCTGTTGTGCCAGGTCTAAATCAGTCCCAACTTCTTTTGTTATTTTTTTTTAAGCAGTGGAACTGGCTTCGAGGTCCGGAATTGAGTTTGAGGGCTGTACTGTATAGTTGTAGGGGTGGTGGTGGTGGTCATGCGTCCTTTAGCCACTAGATGGCAGCATTGTCTTAACAGTGGCATCTTGGGCTGCTCTACCATAAGGGATAATCTAGTTGTGGTTCCACCCTCTCTTGCCATACACTGTATTGTCATCGTTCAGGAATGTTAAATATATGTGCTTATACACTACTAAAGCAAGTCTTTGTTGTAAAAACAGTTTGATGGTAGTATGTAGTTATTGGGGGGCATGGACTAAGTGGTCACTGTCTGGATGTTGTGTGTCCTACTGGCTCCCCAGTTGAGAAGTACAAGAATTGTCCGCTAGCCACAGCCACCGAGGCGGCGAAACCCTCGGATCCCCTCATCCATCTGGACAGTGAGCATAACCACTCCTTCCTCTAAATGTCTATCCCCCTCTCCCATTACTTCTCTCCTCTCTCATCCTCTTTACTCCTTTCTCTGTACCTGATGTTCTGTGATAGAATCGTTTGATTATAGAAACCAGTGAAAAACGTAGTGGGTTAGCTCAACCGTGTCTGGGCCAGACCACCAGACTTATTAGACACTCTAATGTACTTGTCCTTTTGCTCAGTTGTGCATCAGGGCTTCCCACTCTTTCTATTCTGGTTAGACAGTTTGTGCTGTTCTGTGAAGGCAGTAGTACACAGCGTTGTATGAGATCTTCAGTTTCTTGGCAATTTCTTGCATGGAATAGCCTTCATTTCTCAGAACGAGAATAGACTGATGAATTTCAGAAGAAAATGAATTGTTTCTGCCCATTTTGAGCCTGTAATCAAACTCACAAATGCTGATGCTCCAGATACTCAACTAGTCTGTAGAATGCAGTTGTATTGCTTCTTTAATCAGAACAGTTTAATTGTGCGAACATAATTGCAAAAGGGTTTTCTAATGATCAATTAGCCCATTTAAAATGATAAACTTGGATTAGCTAACACAACGTGCCATTGGAACACAGGAGTGATGGTTGCTGATAATTGGCCTATGTAGATATTCCATTCCATTTTTAATGTTGTACAATAGTAATTTACAACATTAACAATGTCTACACTACACTGTGTTTCTGATCAATGTTGTTATTTTAATGGACAAAAAATGTGCTTTTCTTTCAGAAACAAGGACATTTCTAAGTGACCTCAAACCTTTGAACAGTTGTGTGTGTGTGTGGTTTCAGTCAAAAGTTTGGACACCTACTCGTTCGAGTTTCTTTATTTTTTATATTTTCTACATTGTATACTAATAGTGAAGACATCAAAACTATGAAATAACACATGGAATCATGTAGTAACCAAAAGAATGTTAAATCAAAATGTTATATTTGAGTGTTGAAAGTAGCCACCCTTTGCCTTGATGACAGCTTTGCACACTCTTGGCATTCTCTCAACCAACTTCATGGGGTTGTCACCTGGAATCCATTTCAATTAACAGGTGTGCCTTGTTAAAAGTGTATTTGTGGAATTTCTTTCCTTAATGCGTTTGAGCCAATCAGTTGTAGGGGTGGTATACAGAAGATATTTTGTAAAATACCAAGTCCATATTATGGCTTGAACATCTCAAATAAGCAAAATGGAAACGACAGTCCATTACTTTAAGACATGAAGGTTATGAGGAAACTGGCTCTCATGAGGACCGCCACAGGAAAGGAAGACCCAGAGTTTCCTCTGCTGTAGAGGAAAAGTTAGAGTTAACTGCACCTCAGATTGCAGCCCAAATAAATGATTCTCAGAGTTCAAGCAACAGACACATCCCAACACCAACTGTGAGACTGCGTGAATCAGGCCTTTATGGTTGAATTGCTAAAAATAAACCACTACTAAAGGACACCAATAGTAAGAAGATTTGCTTGGGCCAAGAAACACGAGCGATGGTCGGTGGAAATCTGTCCTTTGGTCTGATGAGTCCAAATTTGAGATTTTTGGTTCCAACCGCCGTGTCTTTGTGAGATGTAGAGTAGGTGAACGGATGATCTCTGCATGTGTGGTTCCCACCGTGAAGCATGGAGGTGATGTGGGTTGCACATTTTGGAGAATATTCAGCGGTGGAAACCTTCCGTGGGAATTAACGGAAATATATGCAAATTAAAATTAATACCATTAAAATGTAGATTTTTTTGTTATTACATTGGATATATTTACCATATCATATGGAGACAGAAACAGAAACCTTTTTTACCTTGTAATAAGTAGACATAATTGCAAATGATTTAAATCCTTCCAATAGAAAATTTCAAAAACAATTTAGTTATGAATTGAACTTTAAATGAATTGACTTCACATGGGATGATTTCACAAAACTAAAGGGAATATTGAATGATCCCCAATGAACCATCGCATCTCCCAAAAACGTTTTCAACATACATCTGTAAAATGATAGTCTATAAACTAAAGCTTTGGTTGTCTTCCTCTCAGGCTTCCATGTCTTTTCCCTGGACCTTCTCAATGTCCACCTCCTGAACATTAGACTGAGGCCTCATCTTCACTGTCCCTTTCTAACCTTGTTGAGGATTGCATGTTGTCAGGCTCAAAAGGCCTCAAATTTGCTCGGATGGCCACCAATTGTTCAACCCTTATATTGGTCAGCATGTTGTTGTGTACTTTGGTGTGGGTGTTCCCAAACAAGCACCAGTTGCTCTCTGAGGTGGCTGATGTTGGTGGGATTTGGAGGATGATGGAGGCAATAGGGGAAAGAGCCTCAGATCCACAAAGTCTCTTCCACCAGGTGGCTGATGAGATATGTTGGTATGACTGCCATATTGCATCTCCATCCCAAAGCCCTTGCTTGGAAGTGTACTTTTCCAGACTGCCAAGAACCTTGCCCTCATCCAGGTCAAGGTGGCAAGACACGGTAGTGATAACACCATAGGCCCTGTTGATCTCTGCACCAGACAGGATGCTCTTGCCAGCATACTTGAGGTCCAACATGTATGCTGCTGCGTCTATGGGCTTCAGGCATTTCAGAACTGCAGTTTCCTCTGCTTGATATGGAGACTTCTTCCCCTCCAGGAGACAAACATGATGACAACACCACCCCAACGGGTGTTGCTGGGCAGCTTCAAGCTTCTTCTCACTTAGCTTGGTGAAGTAGATTGCTGCTATAACTTGAACCTTCACATACCTAACCGTTTCTTTGGCTTTCTTGTAGAGTGTATACATTGTTTTCAATGCCATGATGTCCTTGAGGAGCAGATTCAATGCATGAGCAGCACAGCCAATGGGTGTAATGTGAGGGTAGGACTCCTCCACTTTAGACCAAGCAGCTTTCACGTTCGCAGCATTGTCTGTCACCAGTGCAAATACCTTCTGTATTTGGTAATTGATGACTGGTCGCTGACGGCAATGTAGAGAACTACGAAATAAGGTATGTCGGGTCATTGGTAGAGCATGGCGCTTGTAACGCCAGGGTAGTGGGTTCGATCCCCGGGTCCACCAATACGTAGAATGTATGCACACATGACTGTAAGTCGCTTTGGATAAAAGCGTCTGCTAAATGGCATATAGTATTATTATTATTATTATAACTTCCAACTTCAACTGTAGTCCTTGACTCAGACAGTGTAGTAGTGTGGGCTCAATAGCGTCTCATTAGTGTGCAAGATCTTGAGAATCAGCTGTATATGTGATGGAAGAAGGTGCTTTGCTGGTGACACTCAGTGATTTATTTAAAATTCAAGGCTCACTTAACCAGCATGGCTACCACAGCATTCTGCAGAGATATGCCATCCCATCTGCTTTTCACTTAGCGGGACTATCATTTTGTTTTTCAACGGGACAATGACCCGACATACCTTATTTCGTAGTTTTGATGTCTACAATGTAGAAAATAGTTCAAATAAATAAAAACCCTTGAATGAGTCTGTGTATACAAACGTTTGACGTGTGTGTTTAACTTATACAGTATATCACAAAAGTGAGTACACCCCTCACATTTTTGTAAATATTTGAAATATCTTTTCATGTGACAACACTGAAGAAATGACACTTGTGTAAATTTTCTGTCCCCTCTATAACTCAACACACAGCCATTAATGTCTAAACCGCTGGCAACAAAAGTGAGTACACCCCTAAGTGAAAATGTCCAAATTGGGCCTAATAAGCCATTTTCCATCCCCGGTGTCATGTGACACGTTAGTGTTGTTAAGGTCTCAGGTGTGAATGGGGAGCAGGTGTGTTAAATTTCGTGTCATCGCTCTCACACTCCCTCATACTGACTGGTCACTGGAAGCTCAACATGGAACCTCATGGCAAAGAACTCTCTGAGGATCTGAAAAAAATAATTGTTGCTCTACATAAAGATGGCCTGGGATATAAGAAGATTGCCAAGACCCTGAAACTGAGCTACAGCACAGTGGTCAAGACCATACAGAGGTTTAACTGGACAGGTTCCACTCAGAACAGGCCTCGCCATGGTCGACCAAAGAAGTTGAGTGCACGTGCTCAGCGTCATGTCCAGAGGTTGTCTTTGGGAAATAGACGTTTGAGTGCTGCCAGCATTGCTGCAGAGGTTGAAGGGGTGGTGGGGGCAGCCTGTCAGTGCTCAGACCATACACCGTACACTGCATCAAATTGGTCTGCATGGCTGTTGTCCCAGAAGGAAGCGTCTTCTAAAGATGATGCACAAGAAAGCCTGCAAACAGTATGCTGAAGACAAGCAGACTAAGGACATGGATTACTGGAACCATGTCCTGTGGTCTGATGAGACCAAGATAAACCTATTTGGTTCAGATGGTGTCAAGCGTGTGTGGCGGCAACCAGGTGAGGAGTACAAAGACAAGTGTGTCTTGCCTACAGTCAAGCATGGTGGTGGGAGTGTCATGGTCTGGGGCTGCATGAGTGCTGCCGGCACTGGGGAGCTACAGTTCATTGAGGGAACCATGAATTATTACTTCCGGCGCCGACAGAGATGGCCGCCTCGCTTCGCGTTCCTAGGAAACTATGCAGTTTTTTGTTTTTTTACGTGTTATTTCTTACATTTAGTACCCCAGGTCATCTTAGGGTTCATTACATACAGTCGAGAAGAACTACTGAACATAAGAGCAGCGTCAACTCACCATCAGTACGACCAAGAATATGACTTTCGCGAAGTGGATCCTGTGTTCTGCCTTTCACCCAGGACAATGGAATCCATTCCCAGCCGGCGACCCCAAAAAACGACTTCGTAAAAGTGGGAAACGGAGCGGTCTTCTGGTCAGACTCCGGAGACGGGCACATCGTGCACCACTCCCTAGCATTCTTCTCGCCAATGTCCAGTCTCTTGGCAACAAGGTTGATGAAATCTGAGCAAGGGTAGCATTCCAGAGGGACATCAGAGACTGTAACGTTCTTTGCTTCACGGAAACATGGCTCACTGGAGAGACTCTATCGGAATCGGTGCAGCCAGCTGATTTCTCCACGCATCGCGCCTGACAGAAACAAACATCTTTCTGGTAAGAAGAGGGGCGGGGCGTATGCTTCATGGTTAACGTGACGTGGTGTGATCATAACAACATACAGGAACTCAAGTCCCTTCTGTTCACCTGATTTAGAATTCCTCACAATCAAATGTCGACCGCATTATCTACCAAGAGAATTATCTTCGATTATAATCACAGCCGTATATACCCCCTCCCCCCAAGCAGACACATCGATGGCTCTGAACAAACTTTATTTGACTCTTTGCAAACTGGAATCCATTTATCCGGAGGCTGCATTCATTGTAGCTGGGGATTTTAACAAGGTTAATCTGAAAACAAGACTCCCTAAATTTTATCAGCATATCGATTGCACAACCAGGAATGGAAAAACCTTGGATCACTGCTATTCTAACTTCCGCGACGCATATAAGGCCCTGCCCCGCCCTCCTTTCGGGAAAAGCTGACCACGACTCCATTTTGTTGATCCCTGTCTACAGACAGAAACTAAAACAAGAAGCTCCCGCGCTGAGGTCTGTTCAACGCTGGTCCGACCAATCTGATTCCACACTCCAAGACTGCTTCCATCACGTGGACTGGGATATGTTTCGTATTGCGTCAGATAACAACATTGACGAATACACCAATTCAGTGAGCGAGTTCATTAGAACGTGCGTTGAAGATGTTGTTCCCATAGCAACGATTAAAACATTACCAAACCAGAAACCGTGGATTGATGGCAGCATTCGCGTGAAACTGAAAGCCCGAACCACTGCTTTTAATCAGGGCAAGGTGACCGGAAACATGACCGAATACAAATAGCAAGGCAATCAAACAAGCTATAAGCGTCAGTATAGAGACAAAGTAGAATCTCAATTCAACGGCTCAGACACGAGGTATGTGGCAGGGTCTACAGTCAATCACGGATTACAAAAAGAAAACCAGCCCAGTCACGGACCAGGATGTCTTGCTCCCAGGCAGACACAACTTTTTTGCCCACTTTGAGGACAATACAGTGCCACTGACACGGCCCGCAACTAAAACATGCGGACTCTCCATCACTGCAGCCGACGTGAGGAAAACATTTAAACGTGTCAACCCTCGCAAGGCTGCAGGCCCCGACGGCATCCCCAGCCGCGCCCTCGGAGCACGCGCAGACCAGCTGGCTGGTGTGTTTACGGACATATTTAATCAATCCCTATCCCAGTCTGTTGTTCCCACATGCTTCAAGAGGGCCACCATTGTTCCTGTTCCCAAGAAAGCTAAGGTAACTGAGCTAAACGACTACCGCCCCGTAGCACTCACTTCCGTCATCATGAAGTGCTTTGAGAGACTAGTCAAGGACCATATCACCTCCACCCTACCTGACACCCTAGACCCACTCCAATTTGCTGCCAACACTGACTCAACTCCAGCCACTTTAATAATGGGAATTGATGGCAAATGTCAAATATATCACTAGTCACTTTAAACAATGCTACCTAGTATAATGTTTACATACTGTACTCTATATCATCTACTGCATCTTTATGTAATACATGTATCACTAGCCACTAACTATGCCACTTTGTTTACATACTCATCTCATATGTATATACTGCACTCAATACCATCTACTGTATCTTGCCGCTCTGTACCATCACTCACTCGTATATCTTTATGTACATATTCTTATCCCCTTACACTTGTGTCTATAAGGTAGTAGTTTTGGAATTGTTAGCTAGATTACTTGTTGGTTATTACTGCATTGTCGGAACTAGAAGCACAAGCATTTCGCTACACCCGCATTAACATCTGCTAACCATGTGTATGTGACAAATAACATTTGATTTGATTTGAATGCCAACATGTACTGTGCCATACTAAAGCAGAGCATGATCCCCTCCCTTCGGAGACTGGGCCGCAGGACAGTATTCCAACATGATAACGACCCCAAACACACCTCCAAGACGACCACTGCCTTGCTAAAGAAGCTGAGGGTAAAGGTGATGGACTGGTCAAGCATGTCTCCAGACCTAAACCCTATTGAGCATCTGTGGGGCATCCTCAAAAGAATAGGTGGAGTGCAAGGTCTCTAACATCCACCAGCTCCGTGATGTCGTCATGGAGGAGTGGAAGAGGACTCCTGGCAACCTGTGAAGCTCTGGTGAACTCCATGCCCAAGAGGGTTAAGGCAGTGCTGGAAAATGGTGGCCACACAAAATATTGACACTTTGGACCCAATTTGGACATTTTCACTAAGGGGTGTACTCACTTTTGTTGCCAGTGGTTTAGACATTAATGACTGTGTGTTGAGTTATTTTGAGGGGACAGCAAATTTACACTTATACAAGCTGTACACTCACTACTTTACATTGTAGCAAAGTGTCATTTCTTCAGTGTTGTCACATGAAAAAAATATGCTCAAATATTTACAAAAATGTGAGGGGTGAACTCACTTTTGTGATATACTGTATATTACGCACATACATAGAATCGCACCAACGGGGACAGTTGTGACTCCAGCTGACTTCATGAATGTAACTGGGTCAACAGCCTCCATGTTGTGTTGACAATAAGTGTGTGTGCTCCTCAAGGCAGCAACCCAGACTTTAAGGCTGGTGTCTTAGGCCTGGCTAGCCTGCTGAAGATCCAGCGTCACGACGACTACCTGGTCATGCTGAAGGTGAGAACCCGCGGCAACTGAGACCCATATCAGACGTACTCATATCCTTTTCACACTACTGAGCCAAGCCTAGCTGTAGTGAAATAACCTGGTTACTCACCCAAAATATCTGAGCCAGTACAGTTCAGATCGGCACTTTTACTAATTTCTTATGAACAGGGTATAAATGACAAACTTGTGCTGATTTGATAACAATGGTGTGGTCATTTCCCTTGTCTAACAGGCTATAAGGATCCTTATCCAAGAGAGGCTGACTCCAGAAGCCATAGCCAAGGCCAGCCAGTCGAAAGAGGTGATTGAGTCTTTGCCTGACTGAGATCCACCTACACATTTAGGCTTCATCAAAATGCGTTGTTTTGAAATGTGATTCAAAAGAGTACCCCAATATTTCATACCTGGGTCCAAACAGTATTTGTTTTCATTTACGTTGAATTGAGCCTGTCTGGTGTGCCAGATGGACAGGTTTTGCACTGGGAAAGCTCAATTAACTTCTTGCATCGAGCAATCCCGTATCCGGGAGCGTAATCATAGCCTCAAGCTCATTACCATAACGCAACGTTAACTATTCATGAAAATCGCAAATGAAATGAAAGAAATATATTCACTCAGAAGCTTAGCCTTTTGTTAACACTGTCATCTCAGATTTTCAAAATATGCTTTTCAACCATAGCTGCACTATAATGTGTGTAAGAGTATTGATAGCTAGCTAGCAATGGCATTAAGCCTAGCATTCAGCAGGCAACATTTTCAAAAACAAGAAAAGCAATTCAAATAAAATCATTTACCTTTGAAGAACTTCAGACGTTTTCAATGAGGAGACTCAATTAGGTAGCAAATGTTCATTTTTTTCCAAAAATATTATTTCTGTAGGAGAAATCGCTACGTTTTATTCATCATGATTGGCTAAGAAAAAACCCCAGAAAATTCAGTCATTACAACGCCGAACTTTTTTCCAAATTAACTCCATAATATCGACAGAAACATGGCAAACGTTGCTTAGAATCAATCCTCAAGGTGTTTTTCACATATCTATTCGATGATAAATCATTCGTGGCAGTTGGGTTTCTCCTCGGAAGCAAATGGAAAAATACACGCAGCTGGAGATTACGCAATAATTGCGACGGAGGACACCAAGCGAGCACCTGGTAGATGTAGTGTAAAATGGTCAATCTTCCAATGATATGCCTACAAATACGTCACAATGCTGCAGACACCTTGGGGAAATGACAGAAAGTGTAAGCTCATTCCTGGCGCATTCACAGCCATATAAGGAGACATTGGAACACAGCGCCTTCAATCTGGGGCATTTCCTGTTTGAAATTTCATCTTGGTTTTGCCTGTAGCATCAGCTCTGTGGCACTCACAGATAATATCTTTGCATTTTTGGAAACATCAGTGTTTTCTTTCCAAAGCTGTCAATTATATGCATAGTCGAGCATCTTTTCGTGACAAAATATCTTGTTTAAAACCGGAATGTTTTTTATCCAAAAATTAAGAGCGCCCCCTATATCGAAGAAGTTAAGCGCAGTGTGTATTTGAAAGAAAACAAAAGTAATTTGATCACACGTCTGACACTTCTATTCTCTCAATCTGACATGATAATACATGGGAACTCTCAGCACACGTTACTGCTCAGGGCCCGTATGTATCAAGCATCTGAGTACTAATTCAGGATCAATTTTGCTTTTTGAATCACAATGAATAGGATTGAACGTGGACCCGATGCTAGATCAGCACACCTACTCTGAGATGCTTGATCCATACGGCCCCATAGTATGATAGGTAAGGCCTGTGCTGAGTGGTCTTGGAGTTGTCTAGGTGGCTATGGTATTTTAAGTGGCCGGATATACAGTAGATTGGCACTTAAATGTGTCCGGATTTGCTTTTAATTGCCGTGATGTATTTCTTCCTGTTTTTGCCTTGTCTCCTCAAGGGTCTCCCTGTGGCCTTGGACAAGCACATCCTCGGCTTTGATACCGGAGGTGAGTGCTCACAGTCGAGTTTTTGAAGTAATACACACAAACTCATTTTTAAACCATGTGCCTTGTCATCCTTAATTTCCTAATAAATGGACTTGACTAGATTACATTTTAAACACTTCATTCTCCCATCTTCTTGTGCCCAAGGCAATTATAATAATCTAAATTGTGTCCAAACATTCTGTCCTATTGATATGATAGTCATGGCATTTATATTGACTCTACTGTTGATGTAATACTCTGTAGGATTGCTTGGGTGGGTATGGCCATCACATTGTGTCAAGATCTGTTCCATATCAGTTGGAGACACATCTGCGCAAAGGAAACAAGGCATGGAACGTCTAAGTCAGTCTTTCAGTCAGTCAGGTCCTGTAAAAGTTGCAGTACACCTTGCGGGCTGCCGCAGAATTCTGTGGCACGTTATTTAAGTGTCAACCATTGTTGCATTAATGCTAGTTAGTGCTAGTTTGACCACCAGGGGGCTTCTTTGAGAAGCATTTGACAGTCAGGGAAAATGGTGCTTGAGCAGCACTCAGCATTCTGGGAAAATGGTGCTGTACAACGTGATTGGTCGGGAGTAGGTTACAGTACTAAGACTAAAATTATCCTAACATTTCCACACCCTCATTGTAGTCTAACCAATAACCAAACAAAGATTCAGTGAAAATTACAAATCTAATTGATTTATCAAGACCATGCTTGTTGTCGAGCATGCTGAAATAGTTGACCACGCGGGTAGGCTTTTGCTTCAAATCCTATTGCTTCTATCTTCAATATGGTTTAAATGCTACAATGTCACATAATTGAACACACAATTCTTAACTCTGAGAAGGAGGTTATCTGCACTGCTTATTAACTTCTTATGGGCGTCCCACCTGGCCAACATCAAGCTACAGTATTTTAAATATTTAACTTTCATAAAATCACAAGTGTATAACATAAAAATAAAGCTTAACTTCTTGTTAACCTTGTTTCATTGGTCTGT
The DNA here is from genome assembly GCF_021184085.1 of Oncorhynchus gorbuscha. Taxonomy (NCBI): domain Eukaryota; kingdom Metazoa; phylum Chordata; class Actinopteri; order Salmoniformes; family Salmonidae; genus Oncorhynchus; species Oncorhynchus gorbuscha. The sequence goes on along the minus strand of NC_060189.1, from coordinate 39,805,302 downwards.
TTCGCTTGATGGCCCTCCGACCTGCAATCGTTTTCTACGTTTTGTGTGTTCCCTTGTAAGTGTATCTTATTTCCCGTTTTACTATCGTCCTGGGCTTATAGATCATGTCAACCCTTCATTAGATGAACCGCAACATGTCGGCTAAAGCGATTTATTTCAAAAGTATATTTTATTTTATTGAACCTTTATTTAGTGGCTGCGAAAGTATTCACCACCTTGGCATTTTTCCTGTTTTGTTGTCTTACAACCTGGAGGGGGGGGTTGTATCCTTTGATTTAGACAACATGTCTACCACTTTCAAGATGCAAAATAATTTTTGTGAAACAAACAAGAAATATTACACACAAAAAAACAGACTTTGAGCGTGCATAGCTGTTCTCCCCCCCAACAGTCTATACTTTGTAGATCCACCTTTTGCAGCAATTACAGCTGCAAGTCTCTTGGTATGTCTCTATAAGCTTGGCACATCTAGCCACTGGGATTGTTGCCCATTCTTCAAGGCAAAACTGCTCCAGCATCTTCAAGTTGGATGGGTTCCGCTGGTGTACAGCAATCTAGGTCATACCACAGCAATCTGTAGGTCATACCACAGCAATCTGTAGGTCATACCACATATTCTCAATTGGAATGAGGTTGGGCCTTGATAGGCCATTCTAAGACATTTAAATGTTTCCCCTTTAACCACTTGAGTGTTGCTTTAGCTGTATGCGTAGGGTCATTGTCCTGCTGGAAGGTGAACCTCGGTCACAGAGTCAAATCTCTGGGAGACAAACTGGTTTCCCTCAAGAATTTCCCTGTATTTAGCGCCATCCATCATTCCGTCAATTCTGATTAGTTTCCTAGTCCCTACTGATGAAAAACATCCACACAGCATGATGCACTGTGGGGATAGTGTTCTGATGAAGTGTTGGGTTTGCGCCAGACATAGCGTTTTCCTTGATGACCAAAAAGCTCTAAACTGACCAGAGTACTTTCTTTTGGGTCTCCCACATGCCTTTTGGCGAACACCAAACATGTTTGCTTATTTTTTTTCTTCAAGCAATGGCTTTTTTTCTGGCCACTCTTCCATAAAGCCCAGCTCTGTGGAGTGTACGGCTTAAAGTGGTCCTATGGACAAATACTCCAATCTCCACTGTGGAGCTTTGCAGCTCCTTCAGGGTTATCTTTGGGTTCTTTGTTAACTCTCTGATTAACCTTTCTAGGGCAGAAGTTCCGCTAGCGGAACCCCTTGACAACATTCCGCTGAAAAGGCAGTGTGCTAAATTAAAATATTTTGGGGGGAAATATGTAACTTTCACACATTAACAAGTCCAATACAGCAAATGAAAGATGGGACACGATGGGTGGATTACCAAGATGTCTATTTCAAAAAATGCTTTACAGTGAAAGCACAACATATGATTATGTTAGGTCATAGCCAAGTCAAAAAAACACAGCCATTTTTTCCTGCCAAAGATGGAAGTCACAAAAAGCAGAGATATACAGTGGGGCAAAAAAGTATTTAGTCAGCCACCAATTGTGCAAGTTCTCCCTCTTAAAAAGACGAGGGGCCTGTAATTTTCATCATAGGTACACTTCAACTATGACAGACAAAATGAGAAATCACATTGTAGGATTTTTTATGAATTTATTTGCAGATTATGGTGAAAAATAAGTATTTGGTCACCTACAAACAAGCAAGATTTCTGGCTCTCACAGACCTGTAACTTCTTCTTTAAGAGGCTCCTCTGTCCTCCCCTCATTACCTGTATTAATGGCACCTGTTTGATCTTGTTATCAGTATAAAAGACACCTGTCCACAACCTTATACAGGCACACTCCAAACTCCACTATGGCCAAGACCAAAGAGCTGTCAAAGGACACCAGAAACAAAATTGTAGACCTGCACCAGGCTGGGAAAACTGAATCTGCAATAGGTAAGCAGCTTGGTTTGAAGAAATCAACTGTGGGAGCAATTATTAGGAAATGGAAGACATACAAGACCACTAATCTCCCTCGATCTGGGGCTCCACGCAAGTTCTCACCCCGAGGGGTCAAAATGATCACAAGAACTGTGAGCAAAAATCCCAGAACCACACGGGGGGACTTAGTGAATGACCTGAAGAGAGCTGGGACCAAAGTAACAAAGCTTACCATCAGTAACACACTACGCCGCCAGGGACTCAAATCCTGCTGTGCCAGACGTGTCCCCCTGCTTAAGCCAGTACATGTCCAGGCCCGTCTGAAGTTTGCTAGAGAGCATTTGGATGATCCAGAAGAAGACTGGGAGAATGTCATATTGTCAGATGAAACCAAAATACACTGCTCAAAAAAATAAAGGGAACACTTAAACACAATGTAACTCTAAGTCAACCACACTTAGGAAGCAACACTGACAAATTTCACATGCTGTTGTGCAAATGGAATAGACAACAGGTGGAAATTATAGGCAATTAGCAAGACGCCCAATAAAGGAGTGGTTCTGCAGGTGCTGACCACAGACCACTTCTCAGTTCCTATGCTTCCTGGCTGATGTTTTGGTCACTTTTGAATGCTGGCCGTGCTTTCACTCTAGTGGTAGCATGAGACGGAGTCTACAACCCACACAAGTGGCTCAGGTAGTGCAGCTCATCCAGGATGGCACATCAATGCAAGCTGTGGCAAGAAGGTTTGATGTGTCTGTCAGCGTAGTGTCCAGAGCATGGAGGTGCTACCAGGATACAGGCCAGTATATCAGGAGATGTGGAGGAGGGCAACAACCCAGCAGCAGGACCGCTATCTCCGCCTTTGTGCAAGGAGGAGCAGGAGGAGCACTACCAGAGCCCTGCAAGATGACCTCCAGCAGGCCACAAATGTGCATGTGTCTGCTCAAACGGTCAGAAACAGGCTCCATGAGGGTGGTATGAGTGCCCGACGTCCACATGTGGGGGTTGTGCTTACAGCCCAACACTGTGCAGGACGTTTGGCATTTGCCAGAGAACACCAAGATTGGCAAATTCGCCACTGGCGCCCTGTGCTCTTCACAGATGAAAGCAGGTTCACACTGAGCACATGTGACAGAGTCTGGAGACGCCGTGGAGAACGTGCTGCTGCCTGCAACATCCTCCAGCATGACCGGTTTGGTGGTGGGTCAGTCATGGTGTGGGGTGGCATTTCTTTGTGGGGCCGCAAAGCCCTCCATGTGCTCGCCAGAGGTAGCCTGACTGCCATTAGGTACAGAGATGAGATCCTCAGACCCCTTGTGAGACCATATGCTGGTGCGGTTGGCCCTGGGTTCCTCCTAATGCAAGACAATGCTAGACCTCATGTGACTGGAGTGTGTCAGCAGTTCCTGCAAGAGGAAGGCATTGATGCTATGGACTGGCCCGCCCGTTCCCCAGACCTGAATCCAATTGAGCACATCTGGGACATCATGTCTCGCTCCATCCACCAACGCCACATTGCACCACAGACTGTCCAGGAGTTGGAGGATGCATTAGTCCAGGTCTGGGAGGAGATCCCTCAGGAGACCATCCGCCACCTCATCAGGAGCGTGCCCAGGCGTTGTAGGGAGGTCATACAGGCACGTGGAGGCCACACACACTACTGAGCCTCATTTTGACTTGTTTTAAGGACATTACATCAAAGTTGGATCAGCCTGTAGTGTGGTTTTCCACTTCAATTTAGAGTGTGACTCCAAATCCAGACCTCCATACATTTGATTCCATTGATCATTTTTGTGTAATTTTGTTGTCAGCACATTCAACTATGTAAAGAAACAAGTATTTAATAATAATATTTCATTCAGATCTAGGATGTGTTATTTTTAGTGTTCCCTTAATTTTTTTGAGCAGTGTGGAGCTTTTTGGTAAAACTCAAGTCGTCGTGTTTGGAGGACAAAGAATGCTGAGTTGCATCCAAAGAACACCATACCTACTGTGAAGCATGGGGGTGGAAACATCATGCTTTGGGGCTGTTTTTCTGCAAAGGTACCAGGATGACTGATCCGTGGAAAGGAAAGAATGAATGGGGCCATGTATCGTGAGATTGAGTGAAAACCTCATTCCATCAGCAAGGGCATTGAAGATGAAACGTGGTTGGGTCTTTCAGCATGACAATGATCCCAAACACACCGCCCGGGCAACGAAGGAGTGGCTTCGTAAGAATCATTTCAGGGTCCTGGAGTGGCCTAGCCATTCTCCACATCTCAACCCCATAGAAAATCTTTGGAGGGAGTTGAAAGTCTGTTGCCCAGCAACAGCCCCAAAACATCACTGCTCTAGAGATCTGCATGGAGGAATGGGCCAAAATACCAGCAACAGTGTGTGAAAACCTTGTGAAGACTTACAGAAAACGTTTGACCTCTGTCATTGCCAACAAAGGGTATATAACAAAGTATTGAGAAACTTTTGTTATTGACCAAATACTTTTTTTCCACCATAATTTGCAAATAAATTCATAAAAAATCCTACAATGTGATTTTCTGGATTTATTTTTCTCATTTTGTCTATCATAGTTGAAGTGTACCTATGATGAACATTACAGGCCTCTCATCTTAAGTGGGAGAACTTGCACAATTGGTGGCTAAATACTTTTTTGCACCACTGCAGATAAAATTAATCACTAACCTTTGATGATCTTCATCAGATGACACTGATAGGACATCATGTTACACAATGCATGTATGTTTTGTTCGATAATGTGCATATTTATATCCAAAAATCTAATTTTACATTGGCGCGTTACATGCAGTAATGTTTTGATTCCAAAACATCCGGTGATTTTGCAGAAATACTCAATAATATTGATTAAAGATACAACTGTTATTCACAGAATTAAATTTAGACTTCTCCTTAATGCAACCGCTGTGTCAGATTTCAAAAACTTTACTGAAAAAGCATAATCTTAGAATGGCGCTCAGAGCCCAAAACAGCCAAAGAAATATCCGCCATTTGACTCAACAGAAGTTAGAAATAACACCATAAGTATTCACTTACCTTTGATCTTCATCAGAAGGCACTCTCAGGAATCCCAGTTCGACAATAAATGACTGATTTGTTCCATAAAGTCCATCATTTATGTCCAAATGGCCACTTGTTGTTAGTGTGTTCAGCCCAGTAATCCATCTTCATGAGGCGCAGGCACTTCGTCCAGACAAACTCGAAAAGTTCCATTACAGTCCTGATGTATGGAATCAATCGTTAGGATGTTTTTAACATAAAACATCAATGTTCCAACCGGAGAATTCCTATGTCTGAAGAAAAGCACTGGAACGAGAGTTAACTCTGTCGGGAGCGCGCGTCATGAGCCCAAGGCACGATGCCAGACCACTGACTCAAACAGGTCTCATGAGCCCCTCCTTTATAGTAGAATCCTCATTCAAGTTTCTAAAGACGGTTGACATCTAGTGGAAGCTGTAGGAAGTGCATCTTTATCCATATCCCACTGTGTATTCGGTAGGCCAAGCTTTGAAAAGTTTCAAACATCAGATGTCCCACTTCCTGGTTGGATTTTTATCAGGTTTTCGCCCGTCATGAGTTCTGTTATACTCAAACATCATTCAAACAGTTTTAGAAACTTCAGAGTGTTTTCTATCCAATGCTAATAATTATATGCATATATTAGCATCTGGGAAAGAGTAGGAGGCAGTTCACTCTGGGCACGCTATTCATCCAAAAGAGAAAATGCTGCCCCCTATCCCAAAAGACTTCATGCCCTCCTTGCCTGGTCTGTGAGTTTTGGTGGGCAGCCCCTACTTGGCAAGTTTGTTGTGGTGCCAAATTCTTTCCATTTTTTTAAATAATGGATTTAATGGTGCTCTGTGGGATGTTCAAAGTTTCTGATATTTTTTTAGAACCCAACCCTGATCTGTACTTCTCCACAACATTGTCTGTGACCTGTTTGGAGAGTTCCTTGGTCTTCATGGTGCCGCCGCTTGCTTGGTGCCGCCGCTTGCTTGGTGCCGCTGCTTGCTTGGTGCCGCCGCTTGCTTGGTGCCGCTGCTTGCTTGGTGCCGCTGCTTGCTTGGTGCCGCCGCTTGCTTGGTGCCCGCCGCTTGCTTAGTGGTGTTGCAGACTCAGGGGCCTTTCAGAACAGGTGTGTGTATATATAATGAGACAGATCATGTGATACTTAGATTGCTCACAGGTGGACTTGAATTAATTGTGACTTCTGAAGGTAATTTGTTGCACCAGATCTTATTTAAGGGCTTCATAGCAAAGGGGGGGTGAGTACATATGCATGCACCACTTTTCCGTTTTTTATAATTTTTTGAAACAAGTTTTTATTTAACTTCACCAATTTGGACTATTTTGTGTATGTCCATTACATGAAATTCAAATAAATATCAATTTAAATTACAGGTTGTAATGCAACAAAATTGAAAAAAAAACGCCAAGGGGGATGAATAGGCACTGTAACTAGGCAAGTCAGTTAAGAACAAACTCTTATTTACAATGACAGCCAAACTCGGACGACAGGTGGCCAATTGTGAGCCACCCTATGGGACTCCCTATCACGGCCGGCAGTGATACACCCTGGATTCGAACCAGGGACTGTAGTAATGCCAATTGCACTGAGACCACTGCGCCACTCGGGAGCCATGACATATGTTTTTCAGAACATTAACCATGTGTGTTCTCTCTTTTTGCACTGTGCAGTTTCGATCCAATGATTCGTCTGACAAACATAACTTTGCGTCCTTCAGGCCCAGACATGGATCAAAGCTGACGAGAGTATGTTTTATTATTAACTAAAGCATAAAGATGTTGATGAAGAAGCCACATTTGCCTCGGGATCCATCCTAGTTGGTATTCATGAGTTTTTTTCGGTGCAGCCCTTTGTCCACTGATCTCAATGGATGGTTGTCGGCATCGTTGTGTGCTCTGCAAAAACACTCCTCTTTTTAGTTTTGGTGATACTCTCAGCTCCGGCTCATTTAAGTCCTCCGCTGATCACCGACTGAGCATAATCTCTTCCTCTGTAATATGGCCTCTAACGGTGTGTGCCTCCTTTCTCTGCAGACGCCACCCTGAACGAAGCGGCTCAGATCCTACGTCTGCTCCACATCGAGGAGCTACGTGACCTGCAGACCCGGATCAATGAGGCCATCGTAGCTGTCCAGGCCGTAATTGCAGACCCGAAGACAGACCACCGCCTGGGCAAGGTCGGCAGATGACCTGTCTTGCCTGACCCCTTGACCTCTGCCTTTAACCCCCAACATACAGTCTGTGCAAAAGAAGTACCACACAAACTATACATGAATATTGGTCCAAGACCTTGTCCTTATTTTATTTTAGTCCAACAACTAGGACTTGGGACAGTTGGAATGAAATGGACTAGTTTTTGTTTTTTGAGAAAGAAATGCATTTTCGTCGCATGAGTGTTGGAATGAGAATGTATGAAATACATTGGGGGGGAAGAAACTTTGGTTTGTGTTCATAAGAAATTGGAAGTGCTATCAGTTTCTGTGCTGGAATTACCCTTGGAGTTGGAGATGGAATCAGTGATAAAATTCAGGAATTACATCTTAGGAAAGATAAAGGATTAAAAAACTGGAAGAACAAATATTTGGCGACAATGTGGTGAAATACAAAATGATTAGTGCACAGAATACCCAAATACTGCATTGCTGTGTGTTCATTCATTACACATGGATAGATATAACTGGACCTGTGGCTCAAAGATCTAGTTTTATTTTATTTTTTATAGAAAGCCAAAGTATGAAAATGAGGTAAACAAATTTACAAAACTTTATTTGCGGGAGAGGGAAGTCACAGTTGACGTTTGGAAATTTACTTTGGTGGTTGGTGAAATCCTTGCTTTGTCGCAGGTGTCCTTAATTCGACGCCTCTGTAGAAGTCTATGACAGAAGGGTTCTCACAGCGGAATGCACTACAAGACTCGCCCGAAATAGCACCATAAAACGATCCCCTATCATTAGTCTCCCTGCATCAGATAACTACATTAAGTCACATGACAGTGAACATCCTTGACTACACCACACTCGGCTATCATCAGTCACAGAACAAACAATACTTTCCAAACCTGTTATTTTTGACATCCGTAAATACCAGGGGAGAATTGACTGCCCTCTCTCATTGAAGCCACTGAAGTTCAAGGCCAACTGCGGGACTGCAGGCATTGTTGGCAGAAAGCAGGATCCCCATTATTGTGAATGAAAATCTTTGTGGTCAATCAGTGTAAAAAAATCTCCCCAAAAAATCAAGGACAATTATGATAAGAATAATTTAAGCTAGTACACCAGCAGTATGTCCTTGAATCGATTATCCTCTGCGCACACAGAGATAATTTAGTTGCTAACAGCCTGCAGTACCCCGGGTCAGCTTTCAACTTGAGTTACTCAATGAGATGGGGCAACACAGCTAGCCTGCAACCTAATTTCCTGGAGTTGCTCAAACTGCGCATGTCTCCATGAGACACCATCTTAACTGACTGCATTTTGTTTCAATGCTTCATATAGGAATTAATGGTACCACGTGATCAATGGCTTTGTCCAATCATATAATGCAAGACTGAGCTCAGTCGGCCACTAGGTTTCTATGGCTTTGATGTTGCGGCGAAGACCGGTCACATTTCGTCACCTGGGCCTTTAGTACAGTGATTTGGCAGCAGTTGCCTTCTACTTGAGGAACTTGCTAGTTGACAGGTTCTATGCTAAGGCTCTTTGTACAGCCTCGGTCATTTGGTGTCTTTTTGTTTGTTGAAGGTGTCCGCTCTGATACGTAACATCAAAATGAAGTATGTCCCCCAGTACAGTGCATTCAGAAAGTATTCCTACCCCTTGACTTTTTCCACATTGTATTATGTTACAACCTTGTTCTAAAATGGATTAAGTAATGTTTTCCCCCTCATAAATCTACACAACACCCCATACTGACAAAGCAAATACAGGTTTTTAGAAATGTTTGCACAAAACTGGAATATTACATTTACTTCAGTATTCAGACCTTTTACTCAGTACTTTTTTGAAGCACCTTTGGCAGTGATTACAGCCTTGGGTATGACGCTACAAGCTTGGCACACCTGTATTTGGGGAGTCTCCCATTCTCTGCAGATCCTCTCAAGCTCTGTCAGGTTGGATGGGGAGCATTGCTGCACAGCTATGTTCCGGTCTCTCCAGAGATGTTCCATCGGGTTCAAGTCCGTGCTCTGGCTGTGCCACTCAAGGACATTCAGAGAGACTTATCCCGAAGTCACTCCTGCGTTGTCCTGTTGGAATGTAAAAACCTTCGCCCACACAATCCTGTCTCGGATTTCTGCAGAAAATTCCTTTGACCTCATGGCTTGGTTTTTGCTCTGACATGCACTGTCAACTGTGGGACCTTTTATAGACAGGTGTGTGCCTTTCCAAATCATGTCCAATCAATTGAATTTACCACAGGTGGACTCCAATCATGTTGTAGAAACATCACAAGGGTGATCAATGGAAACATGATGCACCTGAGCTCAATTTCTAGTCTCATAGCAAAGGATCTGAATACTTAAGTAAATAAGGTATTGTTTGTTTTTGTTTTTTCAAATGTTTCTAAACCTGTTTTCGCTTTGTCATTGAGGTATTGTCTGTAGATTGAGAATTTAAAAAATCAATTTTAGAATTAGGGGAAGGGGTCTGAATACTTTCCGAATGCACTGTATTGAGGCTCCCTGTTTTCGCACAAGCTAAATCTGCAAAAGAAAATTGCGTTTCTGGCTACACGAACTGCTTTTATCCTACACAACATAAGTGTTGTGGAAATTCAGTACTGAGAGAGACTTGGTCTTGGTCATTTCTTCAAACAATCTTTATTTAATATCAAATAATTATTACAATAATGAGACCGTTAGGCTGAGAGTCTAGCCTTTTATAGAAGATGCCGTTTTTATATAGCTGATAGCAAGATTGCGTAGTCAGTCACTTCTAACCTTCCCATAAGCCACCTTGGTTATCTACACAGGATGGTCTGTTACTTAGTTTCCCAGATGCCAGGAAGATGAGACGATGCGGCATTGTTCTTAACTCTTCCAGGCTCTCTCTATCTCGAGTCACACACACACACACACACCACATCTATAAAATGCTAGCTTTTAGGTTTTTATCACCAACACATCAATTGTCAGCTTCAAGCTATCTCTAGTAGAACCCATGTCCTCAACAGCAGGTGCTAGAGTGGAGACCATAAACCACAGCATTAGCAGGACAGAAATATCTTAATGTTCGTTAAGTAAATAATTGTCACATAGCCAACAAATAAGGTGAATACGGGGCGGCAGGGTAGCCTAGTGGTTAGAGCGTTGGACTAGTAACCGAAAGGTTGCAAGTTCGAATCCCCGATCTGACAAGGTACAAATCTGTAGTTCTACCTCTGAACAGGCAGTTAACCCACTGTTCCTAGGCCGTCATTGAAAATAATAATTTGTTCTTAACTGACTTGCCTAGTAAAATAAAGGTAAAATAATAAAGGTGAAAACATAATTTCTCTCTCACATAAGCCATACAGTCCAATTCAAGTTGGAGAGTTCATCTGATTTATTTCCACCAAAACCACTGGCAACAATGGATGCGATTGCTATCCCTTCCACGTGAAGGTTAAGGGTAAATATTGACGTCATTCCAGATTGGCTTTTTCAGCAGGCACGCTGAACAGACGTCTAAGGAGGTGTCTTGTTACCACTTCATATAGCAAACTTCAAAGAGACATCAGAGACTGTAACGTTCTTTGCTTTACGGAAACATGGCTCACTCGAGACACACTATCGGAGTTGGTACAGCCAGCTGGTTTCTTCACGCATCGCGCCGACAGAAACAAGCATCTTTCTGGGAAGAAGAGGGGGGGTTATGCCTTATGATTAACGAGAACTGGTGTGATCATAACAACATACAGGAACTCAAGTCCTTCTTTTCACCTGACTTAGAATTCCTCACAATCAAATGTCAACCGCATTATCTACCAAGAGAATTCTCTTCGATTATATTCCCCGCCAAGCAGACACATCGATGGCCCTGAACGAACTTTATTTGACAATGTAAACTGAAAACCACATATCCTGAGGATGCATTCATTGTAGTTTGGGATTTTAACAAGGCTAATCTGAAAACAAGACTCCCTAAATTCTATCAGCATATTGATTGTGCAACCAGGACCGGTAAAACCCTGGATCATTGTTATTCTAACTTCCGCCCTCCTTTCGGAAAAGCTGACCACATCAATTTTCCATTATTAAAGTGGCTGGAGTTGAGTCAGTAGGCAGGCAGCAGCCACTCAATGTTAGTTGTGGCTGTTTAACAGTCTGATGGCCTTGAGATTGAAAAACTGCTTCGGTCTCTCGGTCCCTGCTTTGATGTACCTGTACTGACCTCACCTTCTGGATGCTAGCGATTATAGCCTCTTTAAACAATGCCACTTAATATAATGTTTACATACCCTACATTACTCTCCTCATATGTATATACTGTACTCGATACCATCTACTGCATCTTGCCTTTGCCGTTCTGTACCATCACTCAGTCATATCTTTATGTACATATTCTTTATCCCTTTACACTTGTATGTGACAAATAAATTTGATTTGTGTGTATAAGGTAGTTGTTGAATTGTTAGGTTAGGTTACTCGTTGGTTATTACAGAATTGTCGGAACTAGAAGCACAAGCATTTCGCTACACTCGCATTAACATCTTCTAACCATGTGTACGTTACAAATAAAATTTGATTTGAGATGCGCCGCACGGCTGCAAAAAAAGACAACCTGGAACGTCACCAAACACAAGTCAAGAGTTGTTTGTTTGTGCGCATGCAAAATTATGTTTCTGTTGAGTGAGGCAGCTTGATGTACAAGTTCACCACTTGGACAGGACGCTAGAAAGATTACAGTATTACCTTATAGACAGTGGGTGGTTGCTATGGTGATGCCGTACGGGTGAGACCTTGGGTCAGGTAGGTACTCTTCTGTGAACTGGCTGCTGTCCCTACTCAGAGCAATGACTCCGTCCCTATGAACACCACAGAGAAAAAAATGAATCAACTCAACTACCATCACACTGAACATAAAAAAACACTATAAACATAATTCACAGGGTTTGCACTTTTGGGACTATTATGTCAGTTCCGTTGCACCTCAAATGCAGCATAAGTATTTGACAGAAAACAAATTATATTTTAAACCAGATCTGTCCCTGTCTTACCTCCTCCAGTCTGTGAAGTAGAAGTGGTTGGCATAAAACATAGTGAAGGGGTTGTTCAAGTTGCTGTGGATCACCCTTTGTTCCCATCCCATCGGACGCAATGCACTCCAAACGCTTGGTCCCTGAGAGTGAGAAAGAGAGTGTGTATGTGAGAGAGAGGTTAGAAGGAGAGAAGGGAGAGATGTTATAGGTTTCATTTGGTTGATAACAGTATAGGTTCCTATCTTTGTATGTAGAGTAGTATCCAGGCTGTATGCATCTGAACTGTGTACCACCTCTTTGACTGCTCCAGAACAACTTGGCCCCATCCCCACTTCTTACGGTACTGAAAAGTGACAGTGGCACATTTTTTGAATAGCTTACCATACATTTAATAGCATACCATTTTAGTATCATAAAATAGTCATGATTACAGTATAGGTATAGCTCAACTTTATAATGAGAATAGAATAACCTAAAAACGGTAGGATACATAGAGAGACTTGTATCACAGAGACATAGCAACTGTTTAGCATTTTTCCCTTATGATGAAAGTGAGGATTTGGGGAGAGTAAGCTGGTTGTAGTTATAGGCCTTCAGACCCCTTAAGTGTGGTTCTTTACACACCAAGCTCCTAGAGGAGGCAGGGGATTCATACCTGTGTCCGACCAGCACACTTGTCTCGTGGCTGTGTCAAAGCAGACAGGGCAATCATGGTGGTGTTGATGGTGGCTCAGTTGGTTCGTAAATGCTGTAACTAGTAGGAATCGAACCCGGGTCTCCCACTCTCCAACCCAACGTTTTAACCAAGTCCAAGAAGACCAAGTCTCAAATGGAGACATTATGGGTTTTTAACTCTAATCAATTTGTATTTGTTATATGCTTTGTAAACAAGAAGTGAAATGCTTACTTATGGGCCCTTCCCAACAACTCTCCGGCAGGGAGTGCAACCGAATCACGAGCATGATTCCAAATCCCCTTCTCTACACACCAAGGTTGTAGGTTAAATTCCCTCATACAGTTCATATCCGTGTTAAAAGTTTCTACTTTCTACCTAAATGACCATATAAAAATTTGAGCCATGAGAAAGACCTGTCCAACGCTTAAATGTATTGTCATTGTCAATACCTACATAGGGCTGTATTCAATCTGCGTTGCGGAAACTCAGCATACAGCGTAATTGAAATGTAAAGACAATGTTCACGGTAAGAATGCATTCACGGTAAACGCAACAGCATTGTATTTTTGTGTAAACCCGAGGGGTGCGAAGAAATCCTACACAAATTTACACACACAAAGTACCCCCTGGGTCTCTTGCGATGCTACTTGCCACATTATCAGATCAAATCAAATGTATTTATATAGCCCTTCGTACATCAGCTGATATCTCAAAATGCTGTACAGAAACCCAGCCTAAAACCCCAAACAGCAAGCAAGCACGTTGGCTAGAAAAATCTCCCAAGAAAGGCCAAAACCTAGGAAGAAACCTAGAGAGGAACCAGGCTATGAGGGGTGGCCAGTCCTCTTCTGGCTGTGCCGGGTGGAGATTATAACAGAACATGGCCAAGATGTTCAAATGTTCATAAATGACCAGCATGGTCAAATAATAGTTCTGGGACAGGTAGCACAGATGTTTTATACATTGTAAGGCTGCATGATGCGTCTAATGATGATTTGAAAAAATTAGCTTGAGAGCCATGAGCTCTGCTTTGTTTTTTTTGAGCAGGCTGTACACACTTTATAAGTCCCTCATTCACAATTTGACAATCACTTGATAATGACTCAAATTCTCCGGCAGTATCCCCTTTGTGTGGCCGTAATGCACCCCAAAGAAATCCATGCCTTTTCAAACAAATCAAATTGTCACATGCGCCGAATTCAACCTTACAGTGAAATGCTTACTTACAAGCCCTAAATTAACCAACAATGCAGGTAAACAAAATGTGTTAAAGTATTTAAAGTATTGTGTTAAAGTATTTACTAAAATAAACTGAAGTAAAAAATGCAGCAGGGTAAAAATGGGGGGGGGGGGATCTAGACTTGGCGCTCCGGTACCACTTGCCGTGCGGTAGCAGAGAGAACAGTTCATGACTAGGGTGGCTGGAGTCTTTGCAATTTTTAGGGCTTTCCTCTGACACCGCCTGGTATAGAGGTCCTGGATGGCAGGAAGAATGGCCCCAGAATGGTGATGTACTGGGCCGTACGCACTACCCTCTGTAGTGCCTTGCGGTCGGTAGGCCGTGCAGTTGCCATACCAGGTGGTGATACACCCACCCATGATCTCAATGGTGCAGGTGTAGAACGTTTTGAGGATCTGAGGACCCATGCCAAATCTTTTTAGTCTCTTGAGGGGGAATAGGCATGTCGTGCCCTCTTCAAGACTGTCATGGTGTGTAGGGACCATGATAGTTCGTTGGTGATGTGGACACCAAGGAACTTGAAGCTCTCAACCTGCTCCACTACAGCCCCATCGATGAGAATGGGGGTGTGCTCGGTCCTCCTTTTCCTGTTGTCCACAATCATTTACTTTGTCTAAATCACGTTGAGGGAGTTTGTTATCCTGGCACCACACTGCCAGGTCTTTGACCTCCTTATAGATAGTCTCATCTTTGTAGGTGATCAGACCTACCGCTGTTTGTCATCTGCAAACGTAATGATGGCGTTGGAGTCGTGCTTGGCCATGCAGTCATGGGTGAACAGGGAGTACAGGAAAGGACTAAGCATGCACCCGAGGGGCCCCGTGTTGAGGATCAGCGTGGCAGATGTGTTGTTACCTACACTTACCACCTGGGTGCGGCCCGTCAGGAAGTCCAGGATCCAGTTGCAGAGGGAGGTGTTTAGTCGCAGGGTCCTTAGCTTAGTGATGAGCTTTGAGGGCACTATGGTGTTGAACGCTGACCTGTAGTCAATGAATAGCATTCCGACGTAGATGTTCCGTTTGTCCGGGTGGGAAAGAGCAATGTGGAGTGCAATAGAGATTGTTTCATATGTGGCCCTGTTGGGGCGGTGTGCAAATTGGAGTGGGTCTAGGGTTTCTTCAAAGCACTTCATGGCTACATACGTGAGTGCTACGGGTCTGTAGTCATTTAGGCAGGTTACCTTAGTGTTCTTGGGCACAGGCACAATGGTGGTCTGCTTAAAACATGTTGGTATTACAGACTCAGGGAGAGGTTGAATATGTCAGTAAAGACGATTGCTAGTTGGTCAGCGCATGCTCGCAGTACACATCCTGGTAATCCGTCTTGCCCTGCGGCCTTGAATGTTGACCTGTCTAAATGTCTTACTCACATCGGCTGCATGCCTGTGTATGAATGTGTATTCTCGCTATACACCAAGTCACTTGGCTCTGTCATAACCTCACATGGTCTCTCCTATCATTGCTATGCAGACGACACACAATTAATCTTCTCCTTTCCCCCTTCTGATGACCAGGTGGCGAATCGCATCTCTGCATGTCTGGCAGACATATCAGTGTGGATGACGGATCACCACCTCAAGCTGAACTTCGGCAAGACGGAGCTGCTCTTCCTCCCGGGGAAGGACTGCCCGTTCCATGATCTCGCCATCACGGTTGACAACTCCATTGTGTCCTCCTCCCAGAGCGCTAAGAACCTTGACGTGATCCTGGACAACACCCTGTCGTTCTCAACTAACATCAAGGCGGTGGCCCGTTCCTGTAGGTTCATGCTCTACAACATCCGCAGAGTACGACCCTGCCTCACACAGGAAGCGGCGCAGGTCCTAATCCAGGCACTTGTCATCTCCCGTCTGGATTACTGCAACTCGCTGTTGGCTGGGCTCCTTGCCTGTGCCATTAAACCCCTACAACTCATCCAGAACGCCGCAGCCCGTCTGGTGTTCAACCTTCCCAAGTTCTCTCACGTCACCCCGCTCCTCCGTTCTCTCCACTGGCTTCCAGTTGAAGCTCGCATCCGCTACAAGACCATGGTGCTTGCCTACGAAGCTGTGAGGGGAACGGCACCTCAGTACCTCCAGGCTCTGATCAGGCCCTACACCCAAACAAGGGCACTGCGTTCATCCACCTCTGGCCTGCTCGCCTCCCTACCACTGAGGAAGTACAGTTCCCGCTCAGCCCAGTCAAAACTGTTCGCTGCTCTGGCCCCCCAATGGTGGAACAAACTCCCTCACGACGCCAGGACAGCGGAGTCAATCACCACCTTCCGGAGACACCTGAAACCCCACCTCTTTAAGGAATACCTAGGATAGGATAAGTAATCCTTCTCACCCCCCCCCTTTAAGATTTAGATGCACTATTGTAAAGTGACTGTTCTACTGGATGTCATAAGGTGAATGCACCAATTTGTAAGTCGCTCTGGATATGAGCGTCTGCTAAACGATTTAAATGTAAATGTTTAAATGTATGAACATTGCCTGCCTGTGATCATGTTTCCTGCCTTCTGTGAAGGTGAAATAAATATGTGCCGCGCTCTACACGTGAATCTACTGTACACCTTTTTCTTCCTGAGTATTCATTACAGGAGCGAGAGAAAAATTTACTGCAGATTGAGGTCCAGAATTTACAGAAAGAGCTACTGCAAATTCAGAGGCAGAAACTTCTTCAGGGAAGCAAATGCTCACTGTGTAAAGAATGCTGATCTTTTTATTTATTTAATAAATGCTTTCCCAAACAATTTGTTGTCCTCTAGTTTTGTCCCCACTCTTGTGTTGTGGTGCTTCCAGTGCCACCCTGTATGAATACAGAAAGCCTAATTATGAAATGTACGTGTCTATCAAAATATAATATTGCTTTTTACGTTACTGATTATATATTATATATTATATATATTATTATTATATATACACCTTAGGTCACAAAATGGTTCTTAATCAAAAGTTCTCACAGCATTTCCATTTGCATTGGAAGAATATTACACTTGGCCATCTTCTCCATTCGTGCGGAGCCCCTCATATGCAAGGGAATCTTTGTTTCCACACTCCAAAAACTCTATGAGACCTCTTGCCAGTATATGAGAGATGGCGTATTCTCTCTCACAACAAAATTTCACACTCAATTTGTGACTATAGACAGGACTGGCAAAAAGTGCTCTTCACTGACGAGTCGCGGTTTTGTCTCACCAGGGGTGATGGTCAGATTTGCGTTTATCGTCGAAGGAATGAGCGTTACACCAAGACCTGTACTCTGGAGCGGATTTGATTTGGAGGTGTTGACGTTCATGGTCTGGGACAGTGTGGCACAGCATCAGCGGACAGAGCTTGTTGTCATTGCAGGCAATCTCAATGCTGTGTGTTACAGGGAAGACATCCTCCTCCCTCATGTGGTACCCTTCCTGCAGGCTCATCCCTGACATGACCCTCCAGCATGACAATGGCACCAGCCAAGCTGCTCGTTCTGTGCGTGGGTTCCAACAAGACAGGAATGTCAGTGTTCTACCATGGCCAGCGAGGAGCCTGGATCTCAATCCCATTGAGCACGTCTGGGACCTGTTGGATCAAAGGGTGAGGGCTAGGGCCAATCCCCCCCCAGGAATGTCCAGGAACTTGCAGGTGCCTTAGTGGAAGAGTGGGGTAACATCTCCCAGCAAGAACGGGCAAATCTGGTGCAGTCCACGAGGAGGAGATGCACTGCAGTACTTAATACAGCTGGTGGCCACACCAGATACTGACTGTTACTTTTGATTTTGACCACTCCTTTGTTCAGGAACAGATTTTTCAATTTGTGTTAGTCACATGTCTGGAACTTGTTCAGTTTGTGTCTCAGTTGTTGAATCTTGTTATGTTCATACAAATATTTACACATGTTAAGTTTGCTGAATTTACTAAGGCTATTGTAACAAGGCATATATGCCAGCATTGTAGGCCTAATGCCTCTGCCCAGAGGCCTACTAGGCTTTCATGACCACGGCCGTTAGAGCTCACTTTGCCACGTATGATCCCTGGTTAGAGTCCCTGAGTCACGTCCAGCTCACGTCTAATTATGTGATCTAGTTGTGGGAAGCATTCTGTTTTTCAACATTGTGTTGGGTTTAATTAGATTGATATATCTAGTGAACAATGGATAAGCAACAATGGGCGTGACGGATAGAGGTGGTCACTACAGGTGTGATCAAGCCTTACATCAAAGTTGCCTGAAGCTGAATGGAAAGTGCTATGCCCTGACCAGTTAGTTATTCAGAACAAAATCCTCTGTGACTGTCAATTTGCACAAGTTAACTTACCAGTGTGGACCCAAAACAAAAACATTACACATTTACAAACTACCTGTTTAGAGTGTTATTACAACCATCATGTTATTTTGCTACTGAAGCTTATATATCTTTATAACTTGACAATGATCCACATAATTTTGGTGGACAAATAATGTGTTATGCAGCAAAACACAACTATCCTTTTTTTAGGATGCAAACCAGTAACATGAATCACTGTTGATCCATCCTCTTCTGATCTAATGAGATGGATGTAGGCCTTTCCCATTCATGAAGGACGAAGCTAGGCAACCTCTTGGATCTCATTGGCGAAGACTGAACTAAAGTTAGGGGTTATATGTCAGACACTCCTATACCACTTGCCCAACATGTTATACCTCATAGGTTGTAAATAAACCATTTTTAAGGTGATATAACCTGTATCATTGTTATATGGCTGTGAAACCCGTAGCCGAATGGCTTTCAGACTGAGCATTTTTCACTGGAAATTGCTGCTGACATTGAACATAGCTTAGGGTTAGGGTAATTCATTCATTTCAGGATCTCCAATACCACTATTCCCAACATTTTATATCCCATAGGTTGTAAATAAACCCTTTTTAAGGTGATATAACTGGTATCATTATTATAGGGCTGTGAAACCCATAGCCAAATGGCTTCAGACTGAGCATTACTCACCATTTATTTACGGAGAGCAATTTCCATTTTATAACAGGTAGTGTCCATTTATTTACAGTAGTGTGTTTGTTATTTATTTCTTCAGTGGAATACAGAATATGTATAAAAATAGACCAAATATACCAAAAGCTAAATCAAGCAGAGATGTACGACTATTTAGCCATGTTAATCATTATTGAAACATGACAACTGCATACAAATGTTTTATGAAAAATAATTCTAAGAAAAGTGAAGAGTTGGCTATAACATGAGTACAAACAAAATATGTGTGTAAGTGTATGTGTGTGTGTATTATAATTTCCCATCATAAAAACATATCCCCATTCCCCAATCAAATTCCTTCATCAATACCACAAAAAAATCTGTATTTTTTCTTCAATCTGGCAACCCTCATAAAATTCAACATAGCCTTGTATAAAATGCATTATGAAAGAAATTGTGTAATGTACACGAAATATGAAATGCGTTATGAAGGCTTACATGAAAAAGTGCACCAGTATTCCAAAGTATAAGTGAAAACAAGCATAGAAAACAGTACTGGCATTAATAAATAAATAAAAACAAGGTAAGGCCACTATTATATAAAAATTATTTTGGTGACAACCTGGTTGATTAACTATATTGGGTTCTTATCACGTTTGCTTTTTATATAAATAAATGTGGGACACGAAAAAAAGGAAGTGTGGAGCACCATTGCCCATCATGAATTGCTTTAATACGTTTTAAAAGATTGTTCTGAAGTTTGTCACCATTTTATTTATTTTTTGCTATGAATGAAGTTGCACAAAAACATTGTCTTTTCCTACGAATTAAATCACACACAAATGTGTATATTCACTTGATTTAAGCCACAGAAAAAAAAGAAAAAAAAATCTTGCACAAATTGAGTGTGAGATTGTGTTGTGTCAGCTAGTAGGTGGCCTTTATATGCCCCCCCCCCCCCTTGCACACAAACGACTATTGTCAAAGATTCTGCTATCATAGATGGCCAGGATCCACCTAACTATGATGCCATATTGCCTGCAAGTTGATTGAGCAGTAAGCTTTCCGATTACGGAATAGTTCTCCATTCTCGCCACTAGGATTGGGAATAGGAATGTGTGTACAGTCTATTGCCCCTAGTACACCTGGAAATATAGCTCTCCTGTAAAATCCAGCTGCTGTTTCCTCTGTAGGATTGAACCTTATATACTGATTCCTTCAGACCGGCAATAGCACTGGACACTCTGGCTACTATCCTGCAGACGGCACCACAGCCACTCTCAAGGTCCTAAACGATATCATAACTACCATCGATAAGAGACATTACTGTGCAGCCATATTCATTGACCTGGCCAAAGCTTTTGACTCTGTCAATCACAACATTCTCATTGGCAGACTCAAAAGCCTTGGTTTCTAAAATGAATGCCTCGCTTGGTTCACCAACTACTTCTCCGATAGAGAAATCGTATGTCAAATCGGAAGGCCTGTTGTCCGGACCTCTGGCAGTCTCTATGGGGGTGCCAAAGGGTTCAATTCTCGGGCCGATTCTCTTCTCTGTATACATCAATGATGTCGCTCTCACTGCTGGTGATTCTTTGATCCACCTCTACGCAGGCGTAGCTCTGGCCCTTCGTTGGACACTGTGTTAACTCACCTCCAGATGAGCTTCAATCAATGCAAGTAAAACTAAATGCATGTTCTTCAACCGATCGCTGCCCACACCTGCCTGCCCGTCCAGCATCACTACTCTGGATGGTTCTGGCTTAGAACATGTGGACAACTACAAATACCTAGGTGTCTGGTTAGACTGTTAACTCTCCTTCCAGACTCACATTAAACATCTCCAATCCAAAATTAAAACTAGAATCGGCTTCCTATTTTGCAACAAAACATCCTTCACTCATGCCTTCATAAAACTGACCATCCTACCGATCCTTGACTTCGGCGATGTCATTTACAAAATAGTCTCCAACGCTCTACTCAACAAATCACATTGCCATCCGTTTTGTCACCAAAGCCCCATATACCACCCACCACTGCGACCTGTATACTCTCGTTGGCTGGCCCTCGCTTCATACTCGTCGCCAAACCCACTGGCTCCAGGTCATCTACAAGTCTCTGCTAGGTAAAGCCCCACCTTATCTCAGCTCACTGGTCACCATATCAGCACCCACCCATAGCATGCGCTCCAGCAGGTATATCTCACTGGTCACCCCCAAAGCCAATTCTTCCGTTGGCTGCCTCTCCTTCCAGTTCTCTGCTGCCAATGACTGGAACGAATTGCAAAAATCTCTGAAGCTGGAGACTCATATCTCCCTCACTAGCTGTAAGCACCAGCTGTCAGAGCAGCTCATAGATCACTGCACCTGTACATAGCCCACCTATAATTAGCCCATTCAACTACCTCATCCCCATTCTGTTATCATTTTTTATTTTGCTCCTAGAAACTGATAAATAGAAACTGATAATTGTGCACGACTTCAGTAGTACTTTGAAAAAAAAACAAGAATAAATCATTCTAAATATCAAACTGGGTTTATTTACAAATTAGTAACAATGTCTCACCCCATGTTCAAGAATGGTCTTTTTCTCACTCATTTTACGTTATTTGAAAACAAAATAATCTCCAAAATATTTAAGGCGCATTGCACTAATAATGGCTCTGACTAAGGAAACGTTCCAGCTGTTCTGTTCTTAGTGCAAGTCTGCACTTTCAAACTAAAACAATGTAACTAATATAATGGCCTCTTTATGCTTTCATTAATAAAATAATGATAAAAATACTCTTTCAAAATGCCAATGTTTATTTAGCTAGGGATCCATTATGATTGACTATGGGAATAAATATCACTGAATAACAGAAATATCCCCCAATCCTCTGTTGCCTTGTTGGGGAGGTTTATGTATTATGAATTTGCACGAGATGCTAACTGGATAACAGTCGTTCAAGTTCTTGCTAACCAAATGACACCTGTATCTCTAGCTGTGTATAGCCACCAAAAAACAATGAGGGGAAAAAGTCAGTCACACACCCACTCCTCCAATGGCATGACATACTCCTAGCAGCTAGCTAGCTAACGTTAGGCTCCATGTTTTTAGCTTGCTACATAAATAGATACGCTAACCTATACATCTAAAAACCTGTTTTCGCTTTGTCATTGTGGGGTATTGTGTTTGATTGCTGAGGAAAATTGTTATTTTATAAATTTTAGAATAAGGCAGGTAACAAAATGTGGAAAAAGACAAGGGGTCTGAATACTTTCCGTAAGCACCGTATAATCCATAGAAGGGTTTTGGAACCATTTGCCCTGGCAATTTGATTATTCAACTCATGGGTACACTAGCAATGGCTACTGTACTTTAATGGGAACTGCCATTGATGGATTATATTTCTATGGCTGTCTGTTTTGTCTTTTTTGCAAATTTCTAAATAAAATCGCTGGAAAATGTACAGTTTGAATGCAAAAGACTACTGCTGAAAAAAATAATTTAAGGAATTGTAGAAGTCAAGGATCATATCACCTCTACCTTACCTGACACCCTAGACTCACTTTGCTTACCGCCCCAATAGATCCACAGACGATGCAATCGCCATCACTCTACACACTGCCCTATCCCAGCTGGACAAGAGGAAAACCTATGTAAGAATGCTGTTTATTGACTACAGTATATTATTGACTACCATTGTACCCTCCAAGCTCATCATTAAGCTCGGGGCGCTGGGTCTGAACCCCGCCCTGTGCAACTGGGTCCTGGACTTCCTGACGGGCCGCCCCCAGGTGGTGAAGATAGGCAACAACACCTCCACTTCACTGATCCTCAACACAGGGACCCCACAAGGGTGCGTGCTCAGGGCTTTGTGATGGCCACTCCAATACCTTGACTTTGTTGTTCTTATGCCATTTTGCCACAACTTTGAAGGTATGCTTGGGGTCATTGTCCATTTGGAAGACCCATTTGCGACCAAGCTTCAACTTCCTGACTGATGTCTTGAGATGTTTCTTCAATATACTGTATCTACATCAATTTCTCACCTCATGATGCCATCTATTTTGTGAAGTACACCAGTCCTTCCTGTAGCAAAGCACCCCCACAACATGATGCTGCCACCCCCGTGCTAAACGGTTAGGATGGTGTTCTTCGGCTTGCAAGTCTCCCCCTTTTTCCTCCAGACATAACGATGGTCATTATGGCCAAACAGTTCTATTTTTGTTTCATCAGACCAGAGGATATTTCTCCAAATAGTAAGATCTTTGTCCCCATGTGCAGTTGCAAACTGTCGTCTGGCTTTTATATGGCGGATTTGGAGCAGTGGCTTCTTCCTTGCCGAGCGGCCTTTCAGGTTATGTCAATACAGGGGTCGTTTTACTATAGATACTTTTGTACCCGTTTCCTCCAGCATCTTCATAAGGTCCTTTGCGGTTGTTCTGGGATTGATTTGCAGTTTCGCACCAAAGTACGATCATCTCTAGGAGACAGAACGCCTCTCCTTCCTGAAGCGGTGTGATATCTTTGTGGTCCCATGGTGTTTATGCTTGCGTACTATTTTTGTACAGATGAACGTGGTACCTTCAGGCATTTGGACATTTCTCCCAAGGTAAACCAGACTTGTGGAGGTCTACAATTCTTTTTCTGAGGTCTTGGCTGATTTCTTTTGATTTTCCCATGATGTCAAGCAAAGAGGCACTGAGTTTGAAGGTAGGCCTTGAAATATATCCACAGGTATACCTCCAATTGACTCAAATGATGTCAATTAGCCTATCAGAAGCTTCTAGAGCCATGACATCATTTTATGGAATTTTCCAAGTTGTTTAAAGGCACTCTCAACTTAGTTTATGTAAACTTCTGACCCACTGGAATTGTGATATAGTGAATTATAAATGCACAAAGTAATGTCCTAACCGACTTGCCAAACTATAGTTTATTAACAAGAAATGGGTTTAGTGGTTGAAAAACAAGTTTTAATGACTCCAACCTAAGTGTATGTAAACCTCCGACTTCAACTGTAGGTATTACTTTTGTCCAGATGGGATGGGGCAGTGTGCAGTGCAATGATGATTGCGTCATCTGTGGACCTGTTGGGGCGGTAAGAAAACTGAAGTGGGTCTAGGGTGGCCGATAAGGTGCTGGTGATATGATCCTTGACTAGCCTCTCAAAGCACTTCATGATTAAAGAAGTGAGTGCTACGGGACAGTAGTCATTGAGATCAGTTATCTTTGCCTTCTTGGGTACAGGAACAATGGTAGCCATCTTGAATCATCTTGGGACAACAGACTGGGATAGGGAACGATTAAATATGTCCATAAACACACCAGCCTGCTGGTCTGCGCATGCTCTGAGGACGCGACTAGGGATGCCGTCTGTGCCACTGAGAAGGAGGGGGGGGGGCAAACTTTGTTAGCGAGCCGTGTCGGTGGCACTGTATTATCCTCAAAGTGGGCAAAGAAGGTGTTTAGTTTGTCTGGAAGCGTTAAATTGCGACTCCACCTTGTCCCTGTACCGGCATTTTGCTTTTTGCTTTGTTTATTTTGAGCCAGTTTGTAACAGCAATAAGGCACCTCGGGTTTGCACACCTCATTAGATCATGCTGCCCTTAGCCCTTAGGCGTGGTATACTGGCCATATAACACACAAGCGTTTGTACCCCTTTAAGAATACATCTTCATTTTTATTTTTGAGACTTTAACATAAAAAAACACCGTATGAATGAAGTGTAATTTCCGTGACAAATAGCCAGTTGGCAACCCATACCTTACAGGATTAATTGACAAACAAACAAACATTGCTATGATTCACAGTGATAATTATTCTGGTGTTTTGCGCCGTGCATTGTATTGCAACAAATTGAACATTTACATGAACTGATCCAGTGTGTTTGTATGTGGTAGGTGGTCAGGGTAGGGTTGACGTGGTGGAGGGCACCTTTTCTCCCCTAGTTCCTTGTCCTTAATTTGTTTAATTCTTCAGAATGCTACACTGGTAAATATATCACAAGGCCCTGTGGGGCTCCTGGGTCTGTTTCAACATCAGAATTTTTTTATGTGGTCCCTTTTCACAGCTTCTCGTTAATGGGGAGCTCCCTCACTCATTGAATAAAAGCCTGTGCAAATGGAAAAAACAAGCAATGTAGTGAGAGAAAGACACATTTTGACACACATTCTGTCAGTGAGAATCCAAATATGTCCAGGTCAGATACGGGCCATATCATGACTTTGACAAACCCAGAAACAGACTACATTCTGTCAAACTGAATGACAGTAATGTTGCATGGATGGTGACAATATCACGTGTCCCTGCTGGAATAACCAGTATAATATAATAATAATAATATAATAATATAATAATAATATAATATAATAATATATAATATAATAATATATGCCATTTAGCAGACGCTTTTATCCAAAGCGACTTACAGTCATGTGTGCATACATTCTACGTATGGGTGATCCCGGGGATCGAACCCACTACCCTGGCGTTTCAAGCGCCATGCTCTACCAACTGAGCTACAGAAGGACCAGTATGATGAACAGGTATGTTTACATAAGATCCATCCACCTGAATTATAGCTTTTCTATCTTTATTCTGAATCAACTAACCACTGGAAGTAATGAATCTGGGAAACTACTTGGATACTACAGCAGTTGAGGTGAATGGTGCTGTATTGTTAACTGTCCAACAAAGCTGAACACCAGTGTTGGGTGTAGTTACCCTAAATATCCACAGGGGGGCTGAAGAGAAAGGTATCGAATTCATATATAATATCACACCTCATGGTATTTGGAAGGCTGTCCTTACTGCAAATCCTAAATATCTGGATGTTTTTTCTCATCATGTTCTCTGTCTAGTCTATTATGTGTATGGGTGTGTACATGTATGCAAAGCTAAGGAGATATGGACAGCTGGGAAGTACAGATCATAAAAGTAGTGGGAAAAAATAACAGATTGACTGCTCTCCGTATGCTCTCTGTAAACTTTTCGGAAGTCCTCATCCCAGTGGGACCCAAGCCATGATTAAAGGGTCGGTCTGTGATTGGTGCATACATTTTTGGAATTAATTATATATTTTAGCCATTGATTCTTGAAGAATATAACTTGACTTCAGTTTAGGCTGGGATTCTTTTCGATCTACGCTAGATCTGCTTAAGAGCGCACTTGACATTTAAAGATCATTTAAATACTGTGAATGCGGTCTCTGCGAACGCAGGAACATTGCTTTTACATTTACATTTACATTTAAGTCATTTAGCAGACGCTCTTATCCAGAGCGACTTACAAATTGGTGCATTCACCTTATGACATCCAGTGGAACAACCACTTTACAATAGTGCATCTAAATATTTTAAGGGGGGTGAGAAGGATTACTTTATCCTATCCTAGGTATTCCTTAAAGAGGTGGGGTTTCAGGTGTCTCCGGAAGGTGGTGATTGACTCCGCTGTCCTGGCGTCGTGAGGGAGTTTGTTCCACCATTGGGGAGCCAGACCAGCGAACAGTTTTGACTGGGCTGAGCGGGAACTGTACTTCCTCAGTGGTAGGGAGGCGAGCAGGCCAGAGGTGGATGAACGCAGTGCCCTTATTTGGGTGTAGGGCCTGATCAGAGCCTGGAGGTACTGAGGTGCCGTTCCCCTCACAGCTCCGTAGGCAAGCACCATGGTCTTGTAGCGGATGCGAGCTTCAACTGGAAGCCAGTGGAGAGAGCGGAGGAGCGGGGTGACGTGAGAGAACTTGGGAAGGTTGAACACTAGACGGGCTGCGGCGTTCTGGATGAGTTGTAGGGGTTTAATGGCACAGGCAGGGAGCCCAGCCAACAGCGAGTTGCAGTAATCCAGACGGGAGATGACAAGTGCCTGGATTAGGACCTGCGCCGCTTCCTGTGTGAGGCAGGGTCGTACTCTGTGGATGTTGTAGAGCATGAACCTACAGGAACGGGCCACCGCCTTGATGTTAGTTGAGAACGACAGGATGTTGTCCAGGATCACGCCAAGGTTCTTAGCGCTCTGGGAGGAGGACACAATGGAGTTGTCAACCGTGATGGCGAGATCATGGAACGGGCAGTCCTTCCCGGGAGGAAGAGAGCAGCTCCGTCTTGCCGAAGTTCAGCTTGAGGTGGTGATCCGTCATCCACACTGATATGTCTGCCAGACATGCAGAGATGCGATTCGCCACCTGGTCATCAGAAGGGGGAAAGGAGAAGATTAATTGTGTGTCGTCTGCATAGCAATGATAGGAGAGACCATGTGAGGTTATGACAGAGCCAAGTGACTTGGTGTATAGCGAGAATAGGAGAGGGCCTAGAACAGAGCCCTGGGGGACACCAGTGGTGAGAGCGCGTGGTGAGGAGACAGATTCTCGCCACGCCACCTGGTAGGAGCGACCTGTCAGGTAGGACGCAATCCAAACGTGGGCCGCGCCGGAGATGCCCAACTCGGAGAGGGTGGAGAGGAGGATCTGATGGTTCACAGTATCGAAGGCAGCCGATAGGTCTAGAAGGATGAGAGCAGAGGAGAGAGAGTTAGCTTTAGCGGTGCGGAGCGCCTCCGTGATACAGAGAAGAGCAGTCTCAGTTGAATGACTAGTCTTGAAACCTGACTGATTTGGATCAAGAAGGTCATTCTGAGAGAGATAGCGGGAGAGCTGACCAAGGACGGCACGTTCAAGAGTTTTGGAGAGAAAAGAAAGAAGGGATACTGGTCTGTAGTTGTTGACATCGGAGGGATCGAGTGTAGGTTTTTTCAGAAGGGGTGCAACTCTCGCTCTCTTGAAGACGGAAGGGACGTAGCCAGCGGTCAGGGATAAGTTGATGAGCGAGGTGAGGTAAGGGAGAAGGTCTCCGGAAATGGTCTGGAGAAAAGAGGAGGGGATAGGGTCGAGCGGGCAGGTTGTTGGGCGGCCGGCCGTCACAAGACGCGAGATTTCATCTGGAGAGAGAGGGGAGAAAGAGGTCAGAGCACAGGGTAGGGCAGTGTGAGCAGAACCAGCGGTGTCGTTAGACTTAGCAAACGAGGATCGGATGTCGTCGACCTTCTTTTCAAAATGGTTGACGAAGTCATCTGCAGAGAGGGAGGAGGGGGAGGAGGATTCAGGAGGGAGGAGAAGGTGGCAAAGAGCTTCCTAGGGTTAGAGGCAGATGCTTGGAATTTAGAGTGGTAGAAAGTGGCTTTAGCAGCAGAGACAGAGGAGGAAAATGTAGAGAGGAGGGAGTGAAAGGATGCCAGGTCCGCAGGGAGGCGAGTTTTCCTCCATTTCCGCTCGGCTGCCCGGAGGCCTGTTCTGTGAGCTCGCAATGAGTCGTCAAGCCACGGAGCGGGAGGGGAGGACCGAGCCGGCCTGGAAGATAGGGGACATAGAGAGTCAAAGGATGCAGAAAGGGAGGAGAGGAGGGTTGAGGAGGCAGAATCAGGAGATAGGTTGGAGAAGGTTTGAGCAGAGGGAAGAGATGATAGGATGGAAGAGGAGAGAGTAGCGGGGGAGAGAGAGCGAAGGTTGGGACGGCGCGATACCATCCGAGTAGGGGCAGTGTGGGAAGTGTTGGATGAGAGCGAGAGGGAAAAGGATACAAGGTAGTGGTCGGAGACTTGGAGGGGAGTTGCAATGAGGTTAGTGGAAGAACAGCATCTAGTAAAGATGAGGTCGAGCGTATTGCCTGCCTTGTGAGTAGGGGGGGAAGGTGAGAGGGTGAGGTCAAAAGAGGAGAGGAGTGGAAAGAAGGAGGCAGAGAGGAATGAGTCAAAGGTAGATGTGGGGAGGTTAAAGTCACCCAGAACTGTGAGAGGTGAGCCGTCCTCAGGAAAGGAGCTTATCAAGGCATCAAGCTCATTGATGAACTCTCCAAAGGGACCTGGAGGGCGATAAATGATAAGGATGTTAAGCTTGAAAGGGCTGGTAACTGTGACAGCATGAAATTCAAAGGAGGCGATAGACAGATGGGTAAGGGGAGAAAGAGAGAATGACCACTTGGGAGAGATAAGGATCCCGATGCCACCACCCCGCTGACCAGAAGCTCTCGGGGTGTGCGAGAACACGTGGGCGGACGAAGAGAGAGCAGTAGGAGTAGCAGTGTTATCTGTGGTGATCCATGTTTCTGTCAGTGCCAAGAAGTCGAGGGACTGGAGGGAGGCATAGGCTGAGATGAACTCTGCCTTGTTGGCTGCAGATCGGCAATTCCAGAGGCTACCGGAGACCTGGAACTCCACGTGGGTCGTGCGCGCTGGGACTACCAGATTAGGGTGGCAGCAGCCATGCGGTGTGGAGCGTTTGTATGGTCTGTGCAGAGAGGAGAGAACAGGGATAGACAGATACATAGTTGACAGGTTACAGAAGAGGCTACACTAATGCAAGGAGATTGGAATGACAAGTGGACTACACGTCTCGAATGTTCAGAAAGTTAAGCTCACGTAGCAAGAATCTTATTGACTAAAATGATTAAAATGATACAGTACTGCTGAAGTAGGCTAGCTGGCAGTGGCTGCGTTGTTGACTTTGTAGGCTAGCTGGCAGTGGCTACGTTGTTGACACTACACTAATCAAGTCGTTCCGTTGAGTGTAATAGTTTCTACAGTGCTGCTATTCGGGGGCTAGCTGGCTAGCTAGCAGTGTTGATTACGTTACGTTGCGTTAAAAGAACGACAATAGCTGGCTAGCTAACCTAGAAAATCGCTCTAGACTACACAATTATCTTTGATACACAGACGGCTATGTAGCTAGCTATGTAGCTAGCTACGATCAAACAAATCAAACCATTGTGCTGTAATGAAATGAAATGAAAAATGTGATACTACCTGTGGAGCGAAGCGGAATGCGACCGGGTTGTTGAGTGCGGAAGTTCTATTCAGTAGACGTTGGCTAGCTGTTGGCTAGCTAGCAGTGTCTCCTACGTTAAGGACAACAAATAGCTGGCTAGCTAACCTCGGTAAATTAAGATAATCACTCTAAGACTACACGCTCTAAACTACACAATTATCTTGGATACGAAGACAGCAAAGACAACTATGTAGCTAGCTAATCCTACACTAATCAAGTCGTTCAGTTGAGTGTAATAGTTTCTACAGTGCTGCTATTCGGTAGACGGTGGACGTTTGCTAGCTGGCTTTTAAAAGATGCATAGCCGAAAATGGTCAATCGGATTGAAGTGGCTCCCGGCATTATATGAGCAGACATTGCCATTGGCTGCATGGAGTCGCATTAAGAGAAATCCCATGCAGCCTTGTTTACAAATTCGAACACCGGAATGTGAGATGTAATCTATCTACATCTCTATTAATCCTCATTATTTTGTTTAATGATTATTCAATTTGGGTAAATATTTCTATCTAGCCTACACTTTCTCATTCTGAACTTCTAACATGAGTGGGGTGGGATGGTTTCCAGGCAATCACAAGAGCAGCTGCTTACCTATTTGAAGTCTCCAAGGCAGTAGAAACCGCCAATGTTGTTGCCTGTTATCACCAGTTAACGCTTGAAATTAATGACTCTATGCCTTAGTGCAATTGTTGTGCCCCAGCAGACCCAAACTATAAGCATATTGCACACCATTGTTTGTAAACAATGTAATTGTTAACAAACACTGTATAGCTTCAAAACATAGTTAAATTATCATTTTGAGCTCATGGATGGTCAGTCCTTGCATTCCTTACAAAAAAGATTGCAGTTTTGAAAGTGCAGTAACTGCAGTCGACAGTGGCATTTTGGATGCAGTGATTCCAGAATAACTGCAGTGTACTGTAGTTGAACTGCATTTGTACTGTACTGTAACTGCAAAATTGCTATATTACTGCAGTAAAAAAAAGTATTTTGGTCACAGTATTTTCAGTTATACAACAGTGTACTGCAGTTATACTGCAATCTTTTTTTGCAATCTTTTTTTGCAAGGGATCCACAGCTAGAGCTGTTGGGGTGTTACCACCACACCAGCTGTCATGAGACATGACTGCAGTAAAATTCCACATGACCTTTGAGTCATAGTAATCTCCTGTTATGCACTCTGGACATGCTTTGGTAGCATTATTATTATTATTATGTTTTTTTTCACCTTTATTTAACTAGGCAAGTCAGTTAAGAAAAACATATTATTTAGAATGACAGCCAACCAGGGAACAGTCTTGTTCAGGGGCAGATCAAAAGATTTTTACCTTCTCAGCTCAGGGGTTCGATCAAGCAACTTTTCAGCTACTGGTCCAACGCTCTAACCACTAGGTTACCTGCCGCCCCAACTTGCTAATGACCATCAGATCCTAATGGCCTGGTACTATTGCTCTATTGTCATTCTAACCACTCTGACAACTCTGACACCCTCTGACACCAATTCAAATGCAATCAAAAATCACATCAAACACTTATGAAAACAGTCTCCTACTTTTAAAACTCACCTCACTATGATGATCAATTTGACAAAAGATCAACACCAGGTTGAAACTGAGTGTAAAACATGGTCATTGTGGATGTTGTTTCAAAGCCTAACACGATCAAAATTATTTTATAAAGACCTTCTTCCATCAGCTGATGTCACAAAGTGCTGTACGGAAACCCAGCCTAAAACCCCAAACAGCAAGCAATACAGGTGTGGAAGCACGGTGGCTAGGAAAAACTCCCTAGAAAGACCAAATCCTAGGAAGAAACCTAAAGAGGAACCAAGTTATGAGGGATGGCCAGTCCTCTTCTGGCTGTGCTGGGTGGAGATTATAACAGAACATGGCCAAGATGTTCAAATGTTCATAGATGACCAGCAGGGCCAGATAATAATAATCACAGTGGTTGTAGAGGGTGCAACAGGTCAGCACCTCAGGAGTAAATGTCAGTTGGCTTTTCATAGCCGATCATTCAGGGTATCTCTACCGCACCTGCTGTGCACCTCCATAGCCGCAGGCAGAATAGTTGAAACTGGAGCAGCAGCACTACTAGGTGGACTGGGGACAGCAAGGAGTCATCAGGCCAGGTTGTCCTGAGGCATGGTCCTAAGGGTCAGCTCCTCCAAGGTGAAAGAAAGAGAAAGAGAGAGAGCAAATTTGAGAGAGCACACTTAAATTCACACAGGACACCGGATAAGACGGGAGAAATACTCCCAATATAACAGACTGACCCTAGCCCCCCGACACATAAACTATTGCAGCATAAATACTGGAGGCTGAGACAGGAGGGATGGGAGACTCTGTGGCCCGTCAGATGATACCCCCAGACAGGGCCAAACAGGCAGGATATAACCCCACCCACTTTGCCAAAGCACAGCCCCCATACCACTAGAGGGATATCTTCAACAACCAACTTACTATCCTGAGACAAGGCCGAGTATAGATTAGATTAGATAGACCACAAAGATTTCCCCCACGGCACGAACCCAAGGGGGGGGCGCCAACCCGGACAGGAAGATCACGTCGTTGACTCAACCCACTCAAGTGACAAACCCCTCCTAGGGACGGCATGGAAGAGCACCAGTAAGTCAGTGACTCAGCCCCTGTAATAGGGTTTGAGGCAGAGAATCCCATTGGAGAGAGGGGAAACGGAAAGGCAGAGACAGCAAGGGCAGTTTGTTGCTCCAAATGCCTTTCCGGTCACCTTCACACTCCTGGGCCAGACTACACTCAAGCATAGGACCTACTGAAGAGATGAGTCTTCATTAAAGACTTAAATGTTGAGACCGTGTCTGCGTCTC
Source organism: Oncorhynchus gorbuscha (assembly GCF_021184085.1). NCBI lineage: Eukaryota > Metazoa > Chordata > Actinopteri > Salmoniformes > Salmonidae > Oncorhynchus > Oncorhynchus gorbuscha. Next base: position 39,772,692 of record NC_060189.1, on the reverse strand, counting down.
TCACATGGATAGGCAGAATATTCCATAAAAATTTTACTCTATAGGAGAAAGCCCTGCCTCCAGCTGTTCGCTTAGAAATTCTAGGGACAGTAAGGAGTCCTGCGTCTTGTGTCAGTAGTGCACGTGTAGGTATGTACGGCAGGACCAAATCGGAAAGATAGGTAGGAGCAAGCCCATGTAATGCTTTGTAGGTTAGTAAAACCTTTAAAATCAGCCCTAGCCTTAAATGGAAACCAGTGTATAGAGGCAAGCACTGGAGTAATATGATCAAATTATTATTTTTTGGTTGTAGTCAAGATTCTAGCAGCCGTGTTTAGCACCAATTTAAGTTTATTTAGTGCTTTATCCAGGTAGCCAGAAAGTAGAGCATTGCAGTAGTCTAACCTAGAAGTGACAAAATCATGGATACATTTTTCTACAAAGGAATGGACAGCTTTCTAAGGTGATGATTAATACAAAACACCTATACACATATTAGAGCTGCATAATCATAGACTTATGAGCCCAAGCTGTCCGAAAAAACAAATGTAAAAATTATGATTGTGCCTTATACAATACATAGCCTACCACATATCATTCAGACAGAAAAACATAAAACAAAACCGAATTAAGATGTCTTTGGTACATAATTGGCCTATACTCCAAAATGTATCAAATTTGAGTAATCGCCTTTGATTGTTGACTGTATTATTATGCATACTGGATGGACTGGTTACCTTATGCTATGCTCCCACATTTCTATCCATGAGTCTGGGAGAGAATGTATAGCCCTAGGCTGTTGGTTCATTGGTTGTGCAGGGCAGCTTACAGTTAGCCTACAATTACAGTGAATTTGTATTTGATTTTCAATTTTTTTTTTCATAATAATTGGGTGGCACATTACCTTTAGCTACACAGAATATCTCACAACCATGTGTTTCATCTCCTCCCGCTCCTTCTTTATTGCTTTCTCGAGCATGCAGAGGGGCTGTCAACAGTTTGGTTAAATGTTTATTTGCTAGAACATAATACTATCAATGTTACCAAACAGATTTAACATGGTTTACCAATTTTAGGACTGGGTAGCTGCAGGAAAAGGGTTGGAGAGCCCATGGCACGCAGTTTGGGCGAAATAGGGCATCAGCTGTAGCGCAGCGAAAGCAAGCTCCTCAAACAGTTTGATGAGTGGAGTGAATTAAGTGTTATTATTTATTTCTCAGCCACTCATATTAAGCACAGCTCCGCTATAAAACTGAAGGAGCCTACCAGGCATCATTTAAAAAACGGGACCGGTGGGAAAGCAGGCAGCCTCCATTCACCATTCAAGTGCATACAGATAACATGTCTTTTTCCCCTGCTACGGTTCTTGCCCACTTGATAATGAGCCAGTAGAAATCTAAACTAATTTCACATAGTAAAGACAAGATTCAACTGAGAATAGTCTGATGGGTGATATGATCACTTGTTGAAAGCTGTGCAGCCTGAGACTAGGAACAGAGCGCAAGCTTTTTTTGTGTAACGTGTGTTAATACTCGGGAAGCAAGTACAGGGAGTGAATTTAATAAATACATGAATGAATGAAATGTACACAGGAACAGAAGCAATAATGCCTGTGGAAAGAACCAAAGGGAGTGACAGATATAGGGGAGGTAATCAGGAAGGTGATGGAGTCCAGGTGAGTCTCATGAAGCGCAGGTGTTAAGGTTTTCTTCCTGGGAAGGAGAGGAGGACCAAAATGCAGCGTGGTTATGGTTGAACATCTATAATAAAGATGATAACGTGAACAATATACATATACAAAACAAGAAAATGTGGAAAAACCGAAACAGTCCTAACTGGTGCAAAACACAGAGACAGGAAACAATCACCCACGAAATACCCAAAGAATATGGCTGCCTAAATATTGTTCCCAATCAGAGACAACGATAAACACCTGCCTCTGATTGAGAACCACTCTAGGCAACCATAGACTTACCTAGAATACTACACTGAACACAACCCCATCAATCTACAAAACCCCTAGACAAGTCAAACACATAATCACCCATGTCACACCCTGGCCTAACCACAATAATAAAGAAAACACAAAATAGACGCCCCCCCAAAGGGGCCGCACACCTAAACCCATAGGGGAGGGTCTGGGTGGGCGTCTATCCACGGTGGCGGCTCTGGCGCGGGACGTGGACCCCACTCCAACATAGTCTTAGTCCACTTTCTTAGCATCCTTAGAGTGGCGACCCTCACCACCGACCTTGGCCTAAGAACCCTAACAGAGGGTCCCACTGGACTGAGGGGCAGCTCCGGACTTAGGGTCAGCTCGGGACTGAGGTAGCTCAGGACTGAGGGGTAGCTCAGGACTGAGAGGAAGCTCAGGCAGCTTGACGGCTCTGGCAGATCCTGGCTGAATGGCGTCTCTGGCAGATCCTGGCTGAATGGCGGTTCTGGCAGATCCTGGCTGACTGGCGGCTCTGGCAGATCCTGGTTGACTGGCGGCTCTGGCTGATCCATGGTGACTGGCGGCTCTGGCTGATCCATGCTGACTGGCGGCTCTGGCGGCTCTTACATTTACATTTAAGTCATTTAGCAGACGCTCTTATCCAGAGCGACTTACAAATTGGTGCATTCACCTTATGACATCGAGTGGAACAGTCACTTTACAATAGTGCATCTAAATCTTAAAGGGGGGGGTGACAGGGATACTTATCCTATCCTAGGTATTCCTTAAAGAGGTGGGGTTTCAGGTGTCTCCGGAAGGTGGTGATTGACTCCGCTGTCCTGGCGTCGTGAGGGAGTTTGTTCCACCATTGGGGGGCCAGAGCAGCGAACAGTTTTGACTGGGCTGAGCGGGAGCTGTACTTCCTCAGTGGTAGGGAGGCGAGCAGGCCAGAGGTGGATGAACGCAGTGCCCTTGTTTGGGTGTAGGGCCTGATCAGAGCCTGGAGGTACTGAGGTGCCGTTCCCCTCACAGCTCCGTAGGCAAGCACCATGGTCTTGTAGCGGATGCGAGCTTCAACTGGAAGCCAGTGGAGAGAACGGAGGAGCGGGGTGACGTGAGAGAACTTGGGAAGGTTGAACACCAGACGGGCTGCGGCGTTCTGGATGAGTTGAAGGGGTTTAATGGCACAGGCAGGGAGCCCAGCCAACAGCGAGTTGCAGTAATCCAGACGGGAGATGACAAGTGCCTGGATTAGGACCTGTGCCGCTTCCTGTGTGAGGCAGGGTCGTACTCTGCGGATGTTGTAGAGCATGAACCTACAGGAACGGGCCACCGCCTTGATGTTGGTTGAGAACGACAGGGTGTTGTCCAGGACCACGCCAAGGTTCTTAGCGCTCTGGGAGGAGGACACAATGGAGTTGTCAACCGTGATGGCGAGATCATGGAACGGGCAGTCCTTCCCCGGGAGGAAGAGCAGCTCCGTCTTGCCGAGGTTCAGCTTGAGGTGGTGATCCGTCATCCACACTGATATGTCTGCCAGACATTCCAGAGATGCGATTCACCACCTGGTCATCAGAAGGGGGAAAGGAGAAGATTAATTGTGTGTCGTCTGCATAGCAATGATAGGAGAGACCATGTGAGGTTATGACAGAGCCAAGTGACTTGGTGTATAGCGAGAATAGGAGAGGGCCTAGAACAGAGCCCTGGGGGACACCAGTGGTGAGAGCGCGTGGTGAGGAGACAGATTCTCGCCACGCCACCTGGTAGGAGTGACCTGTCAGGTAGGACGCAATCCAAGCGTGGGCCGCGCCGGAGATGCCCAACTCGGAGAGGGTGGAGAGGAGGATCTGATGGTTCACAGTATCGAAGGCAGCCGATAGATCTAGAAGGATGAGAGCAGAGGAGAGAGAGTTAGCTTTAGCAGTGCGGAGCGCCTCCGTGATACAGAGGAGAGCAGTCTCAGTTGAATGACTAGTCTTGAAACCTGACTGATTTGGATCAAGAAGGTCATTCAGAGAGAGATAGCGGGAGAGCTGGCCAAGGACGGCACGTTCAAGAGTTTTGGAGAGGAAAGAAAGAAGGGATACTGGTCTGTAATTGTTGACATCGGAGGGATCGAGTGTAGGTTTTTTCAGAAGGGGTGCAACTCTCGCTCTCTTGAATACGGAAGGGACGTAGCCAGCGGTCAGGGATGAGTTGATGAGCGAGGTGAGGTAAGGGAGAAGGTCTCCGGAAATGGTCTGGAGAAGAGAGGAGGGGATAGAGTCAAGCGGGCAGGTTGTTGGGCGGCCGGCCGTCACAAGACGCGAGATTTCATCTGGAGAGAGAGGGGAGAAAGAGGTCAGAGCACAGGGTAGGGCAGTGTGAGCAGAACCAGCGGTGTCGTTTGACTTAGCAAACGAGGATCGGATGTCGTCGACCTTCTTTTCAAAATGGTTGACGAAGTCATCTGCAGAGAGGGAGGAGGGGGAGGGGGAGGAGGATTCAGGAGGGAGGAGAAGGTGGCAAAGAGCTTCCTAGGGTTAGAGGCAGATGCTTGGAATTTAGAGTGGTAGAAAGTGGCTTTAGCAGCAGAGACAGAGGAGGAAAATGTAGAGAGGAGGGAGTGAAAGGATGCCAGGTCCGCAGGGAGGCGAGTTTTCCTCCATTTCCGCTCGGCTGCCCGGAGCCCTGTTCTGTGAGCTCGCAATGAGTCATCGAACCACGGAGCGGGAGGGGAGGACCGAGCCGGCCTGGAGGATAGGGGACATAGAGAGTCAAAGGATGCAGAGAGGGAGGAGAGGAGGGTTGAGGAGGCAGAATCAGGAGATAGGTTGGAGAAGGTTTGAGCAGAGGGAAGAGATGATAGGATGGAAGAGGAGAGAGTAGCGGGGGAGAGAGAGCGAAGGTTGGGACAGCGCGATACCATCCGAGTAGGGGCAGTGTGGGAGGTGTTGGATGAGAGCGAGAGGGAAAACGATACAAGGTAGTGGTCGGAGACTTGGAGGGGAGTTGCAATGAGGTTAGTGGAAGAACAGCATCTAGTAAAGATGAGGTCGAGCGTATTGCCTGCCTTGTGAGTAGGGGGGGAAGGTGAGAGGGTGAGGTCAAAAGAGGAGAGGAGTGGAAAGAAGGAGGCAGAGAGGAATGAGTCAAAGGCAGACGTGGGGAGGTTAAAGTCGCCCAGAACTGTGAGAGGTGAGCCGTCCTCAGGAAAGGAGCTTATCAAGGCATCAAGCTCATTGATGAACTCTCCGAGGGAACCTGGAGGGCGATAAATGATAAGGATGTTAAGCTTGAAAGGGCTGGTAACTGTGACAGCATGGAATTCAAAGGAGGCGATAGACAGATGGGTAAGGGGAGAAAGAGAGAATGACCACTTAGGAGAGATAAGGATCCCGATGCCACCACCCCGCTGACCAGAAGCTCTCGGGGTGTGCGAGAACACGTGGGCGGACGAAGAGAGAGCAGTAGGAGTAGCAGTGTTGTCTGTGGTGATCCATGTTTCCGTCAGTGCCAAGAAGTCGAGGGACTGGAGGGAGGCATAGGCTGAGATGAACTCTGCCTTGTTGGCCGCAGATCGGCAGTTCCAGAGGCTACCGGAGACCTGGAACTCCACGTGGGTCGTGCGCGCTGGGACCACCAGATTAGGGTGGCCGCGGCCACGCGGTGTGGAGCATTTGTATGGTCTGTGCAGAGAGGAGAGAACAGGGATAGACAGACACATAGTTGACAGGCTAAAGAAGAGGCTACGCTAATGCAAAGGAGATTGGAATGACAAGTGGACTACACGTCTCGAATGTTCAGAAAGTTAAGCTTACGTAGCAAGAATCTTATTGACTAAAATGATTAAAATGATACAGTACTGCTGAAGTAGGCTAGCTGGCAGTGGGTGCGTTGTTGACACTACACTAATCAAGTCGTTCCGTTGAGTGTAATAGTTTCGACAGTGCTGCTATTCGGGGGCTAGCTGGCTAGCTAGTAGTGTTGTTTACGTTACGTTGCGTTAAAAGAACGACAATAGCTGGCTAGCTAACCTAGAAAATCGCTCTAGACTACACAATTATCTTTGATACAAAGACGGCTATGTAGCTAGCTACGAGCAAACAAATCAAACCGTTATACTGTAATGAAATAAAATGAAAATGTGATACTACCTGTGAATGCGACCGGGTTGTTGAGTCTATTCAGAAGACGTTGGCTAGCTGTTGGCTAGCTGTCGGCTAGCTGTTGGCTAGCTGTTGGCTAGCTAGCAGAGTCTCCTACTACGTTAAGGACGACAAATAGCTGGCTAGCTAACCTCGGTAAATTCAGATATTCACTCTAAGACTACACACTCTAAACTACACAATTATCTTGGATACGAAGACAGCAAAGACAGCTATGTAGCTAGCTAACACTACACTAATCAAGTCGTTCAGTTGAGTGTAATAGTTTTTCCAGTGCAGCTAATCAGTGGACGTTAGCTAGCTGGCTAGTGAAGACTACGTTAGGACGGCGAAATACGATAATTACGCAATTATCTTTGATACAAAGACGACTATGTAGCTAGCTAAGAAGAAATTGCTAAGATTTAGAGAAATCAAACCGTTGTGCTATAATGAAATGTAATTAAAAAGTTATACTAGCTGCAGAGCGAAGTGTCGATGCGACCGGTCGCTCCAACCCGAAGTGTCGCGTTCATTGGACAGACGGGAGACTCTGGCGGCTCTGGACAGACGGGAGACTCTGGCGGCTCTGGACAGACGGGAGACTCTGGCGGCTCTGGACAGACGGGAGACTCTGGACAGATGGGAGACTATGGCGGCTCTGGACATACGGGAGACTCTGGCGGCGCTGGACAGGCGAGGCGCACTGTAGGCCTGGTGTGTGGTGCTGGCACTGGTGGTACTGGGCCGAGGACACGCACAGGAAGCCTGGTGCGGGGAGCTGCCACCGGAGGGCTGGTGTGTGGAGGTGGCACTGGATGGACCGGACCGTGATGGCGTACTGGAGATCTTGAGAGCAGGGCTGGCACCAACCGCCCTGGCTGGATCCAACTGCCCTGGCTGGATCTTCACCCTAGCCCGGCAGATGTGGGGAGCTGAAATGTAGCGTACCAGGCTAAGCACGCGTACTGGGGACACCGTGCGTTCCACCGCATAACACGGTGCCTGACCTGTACCACGCCCGCCACGGTTAGCACTGCTAGGAGCACTGTAGCGCTGAGTTGGCACAGGATGTGCAAGGCTAGGGAGGTGCACAGGAGGCCTGGCACGAAGAAGCAGCCCTCCAAGCACTTGATTGGGGTAACCCCCAGAGCGGGGGTCCTTGGCACGGGTCGGAGTGACCAGTACGCCCCCCCGCAAAAACATTACTGTGACAAACAACAGTGCTCCCACGTTTGGCAAACAGGGTACTCCATCAGCCATTGCCAGAGACCCCTTCATGCAGGCTATACGGTCTCACGGAAGCACAGCGTACATTGGAAGCTTGTCCATGTTTAATGCTGCCCCCTCTGTTAACCCACTTTCCACAGTGTTGAAGGGGTATATCAATTAGAGGTCGACCGATTATGATTTTTCGACGCCGATACCGATACCGATTATTGGAGGACCAAAAAAGCTGATACCGATTAATCGGGTGTTTTTTTTTACATTTTATTTGTAATAATGACAATTACAATACTGAATGAACACTTATTTTAACTTAATATAATACATCAATAAAATCAATTTAGCCTCAAATAAATTATGAAACATGTTCAATTTGGTTTAAATAATGCAAAAACAGTGTTGGAGAAGAAAGTAAAAATGCAATATGTGCCATGTAAGAAAGCTAACGTTTAAGTTCCTTGCTCAGAACATGGACTGATCCTGCTGGTGATTCCTTTTCACATGAGTCTTCAATATTCCCAGGTAAAAAGTTTTAGGTTGTAGTTATTATAGGAATTATAGGACTATTTCTCTCTATACCATTTGTATTTCATATACCTTTTACTATTGGATGTTCTTATAGGCACTTTTGTATTGCCAGTGTAACAGTATAGCTTCCGTACCTCTCCTCGCTCCCACCTGGGCTCGAACCAGGAACACAACGACAACAGCCACCCTCGAAGCAGCGTTACCCATGCAGAGCAAGGGGAACAACTACTCCAAGTCTCAGAGCGATTGAACCGCTAATAGCACGCACCCCGCTAACTAGCTAGCCATTTCACATCACATCGTTATACCAGCCTAATCTCGGGAGTTGACAGGCTTGAAGTCATTAACAGCAGAGCTGCTGGCAAAACGCACAAAAGTGCTGTTTGAATGAATACTTATGAGCCTCCTGGTGCCTACCATCGCTCAGTCAGACTGCTCTATCAAATCATAGACTTAATTATAACATAATAACACACAGAAATGCGAGCCTTAGGTCATTAATATTGTCGAATCCGGAAACTATCATCTCGAAAACAAAGCGTTTATTCTTTCAGTGAAATATGGAACCATTCCGTATTTATCGAACAGGTGGCATCCATCAGTCTAAATATTCCTGTTACATTACACAACCTTCAATGTTATGTCATAATTACGTAAAATTCTGGCAAATTAGTTCGCAATGAGCCAGGCGGCCCAAACTGTTGCATATACCCTGACTCTGCGTGCAATGAACGCAAGAGAAGCGACACAATTTCACCTGGTTAATATTGCCTGCTAACTTTTAGCTAAATATGCAGGTTTAAAAATATATACTTCTGTGTATTGATTTTAAGAAAGGCATTGGTGTTTATGGTTAGGTACACGTTGGAGCAACGATAGTCCTTTTTCGCGAACGATTATATGCAACGCAGGACACTTTAGATATGCACGTTCTACCATTCTTCTTTAACAAACCAACTAGTAATATCATCAACCATGTGTAGTTAATGGTTAATATAATGGTTCCGGAGTTCTAAATTGAGCAGCTGCTGAAAAATGAGCTCCTGTATATATTGAGATTTAAATGTTTTTTTAGAGTGAAGTACATCGAAAAAATCAAGAAAAAACTGCAAGACTCAATAGAAGACAAAACAAGGAACAAACCAAAAAAAGACAGGCTTTGAAAAATTAACTATTTTTCATAAAATTGTACAGTTATCTTAGCTAGCTGAATTGCTAGCAGAATTGTTTACTTGTTGCTAAGCAGTTGCTAGGGACTCTCCTGGAAGAAGCTAGCTAGCTTACAAAGAATAACAACAAAATATCTAGTTAACAGAAGAAAGGAAGACAAAATAAGGACAAAAGAAGGACAGAAGAAAAAGGAAAAGAAAGAGGACAACAAAGTGAAACAGTCAGCACTTCTATTGCAACTTCGTATTTCGTCGTCCTAACGTAGTCTACACTGCTATCTGCCCAGCAGCTAGCCAGCTAGCAAATGTCCACCGTCTACCAAATAGCAGCACTGTAGAAACTATTACACTCAACTGAACGACTTGATTAGTGTAGTGTTAGCTAGCTACATAGTTGTCTTTGCTGTCTTCGTATCCAAGATAATTGTGTAGTTTAGAGCGTGTAATCTTAGAGTGATTATCTTAATTTACCGAGGTTAGCTAGCCAGCTATGTGTCGTCCTTAACGTAGGAGACACTGCTAGCTAGCCAACAGCTAGCCAACGTCTACTGAATAGAACTTCCGCACTCAACAACCCGGTCGCATTCCGCTTCGCTCCACAGGTAGTATCACATTTTTCATTTCATTTCATTACAGCACAACGGTTTGATTTGTTTGATCGTAGCTAGCTACATAGCTAGCTACATAGCCGTCTGTGTATCAAAGATAATTGTGTAGTCTAGAGCGATTTTCTAGGTTAGCTAGCCAGTTATTGTCGTTCTTTTAACGCAACGTAACGTAATCAACACTGCTAGCTAGCCAGCTAGCCCCCGAATAGCAGCACTGTAGAAACTATTACACTCTACGGAACGACTTGATTAGTGTAGTGTCAACAACGCAGCCACTGCCAGCTAGCCTACAAAGTCAACAACGCAGCCACTGCCAGCTAGCATACTTCAGCAGTACTGTATCATTTTAATCATTTTAGTCAATAAGATTCTTGCTACGTAAGCTTAACTTTCTGAACATTCGAGACGTGTAGTCCACTTGTCATTCCAATCTCCTTGCATTAGCGTAGCCTCTTCTGTAGCCTGTCAACTATGTGTCTGTCTATCCCTGTTCTCTCCTCTCTGCACAGACCATACAAACGCTCCACACCGCGTGGCCGCTGCCACCCTAATCTGGTGGTCCCAGCGCGCACGACCCACGTGGAGTTCCAGGTCTCCGGTAGCCTCTGGAACTGCTGATCTGCAGCCAACAAGGCAGAGTTCATCTCAGCCTATGCCTCCCTCCAGTCCCTCGACTTCTTGGCACTGACAGAAACATGGATCACCACAGATAACACTGCTACTCCTACTGCTCTCTCTTCGTCCGCCCACGTGTTCTCGCACACCCCGAGAGCTTCTGGTCAGCGGGGTGGTGGCATCGGGATCCTTATCTCTCGTAAGTGGTCATTCTCTCTTTCTCCCCTTACCCATCTGTCTATCGCCTCCTTTGAATTTCATGCTGTCACAGTTACCAGCCCTTTCAAGCTTAACATCCTTATCATTTATCGCCCTCCAGGTCCCCTCGGAGAGTTCATCAATGAGCTTGATGCCTTGATAAGCTCCTTTCCTGAGGACGGCTCACCTCTCACAGTTCTGGGCGACTTTAACCTCCCCACGTCTACCTTTGACTCATTCCTCTCTGCCTCCTTCTTTCCACTCCTCTCCTCTTTTGACCTCACCCTCTCACCTTCCCCCCCTACTCACAAGGCAGGCAATACGCTCGACCTCATCTTTACTAGATGATGTTCTTCCACTAACCTCATTGCAACTCCCCTCCAAGTCTCCGATCACTACCTTGTATCCTTTTCCCTCTCGCTCTCATCCAACACTTCCCACACTGCCCCTACTCGGATGGTATCGCGTCGTCCCAACCTTCGCTCTCTCTCCCCCGCTACTCTCTCCTCTTCCATCCTATCATCTCTTCCCTCTGCTCAAACCTTCTCCAACCTATCTCCCGATTCTGCCTCCTCAACCCTCCTCTCCTCCCTTTCTGCATCCTTTGACTCTCTATGTCCCCTATCTTCCAGGCCGGCTCGGTCCTCCCCTCCCGCTCCGTGGCTTGACGACTCATTGCGAGCTCACAGAACAGGGCTCCGGGCAGCCGAGCGGAAATGGAGGAAAACTCGCCTCCCTGCGGACCTGGCATCCTTTCACTCCCTCCTCTCTACATTTTCCTCCTCTGTCTCTGCTGCTAAAGCCACTTTCTACCACTCTAAATTCCAAGCATCTGCCTCTAACCCTAGGAAGCTCTTTGCCACCTTCTCCTCCCTCCTGAATCCTCCTCCCCCTCCCCCCTCCTCCCTCTCTGCAGATGACTTCGTCAACCATTTTGAAAAGAAGGTCGACGACATCCGATCCTCGTTTGCTAAGTCAAACGACACCGCTGGTTCTGCTCACACTGCCCTACCCTGTGCTCTGACCTCTTTCTCCCCTCTCTCTCCAGATGAAATCTCGCGTCTTGTGACGGCCGGCCGCCCAACAACCTGCCCGCTCGACCCTATCCCCTCCTCTCTTCTCCAGACCATTTCCGGAGACCTTCTCCCTTACCTCACCTCGCTCATCAACTTATCCCTGACCGCTGGCTACGTCCCTTCCATCTTCAAGAGAGCGAGAGTTGCACCCCTTCTGAAAAAACCTACACTCGATCCCTCCGATGTCAACAACTACAGACCAGTATCCCTTCTTTCTTTTCTCTCCAAAACTCTTGAACGTGCCGTCCTTGGTCAGCTCTCCCGCTATTTCTCTCAGAATCACCTTCTTGATCCAAATCAGTCAGGTTTCAAGACTAGTCATTCAACTGAGACTGCTCTTCTCTGTATCACAGAGGCGCTCCGCACCGCTAAAGCTAACTCTCTCTCCTCTGCTCTCATCCTTCTAGACCTATTGGCTGCCTTCGATACTGTGAACCATCAGATCCTCCTCTCCACCCTCTCCGAGTTGGGCATCTCCGGCGCGGCCCACGCTTGGATTGCGTCCTACCTGACAGGTCGCTCCTACCAGGTGGCGTGGCGAGAATCTGTCTCCTCACCACGCGCTCTCACCACTGGTGTCCCCCAGGGCTCTGTTCTAGGCCCTCTCCTATTCTCGCTATACACCAAGTCACTTGGCTCTGTCATAACCTCACATGGTCTCTCCTATCATTGCTATGCAGACGACACACAATTAATCTTCTCCTTTCCCCCTTCTGATGACCAGGTGGCGAATCGCATCTCTGCATGTCTGGCAGACATATCAGTGTGGATGACGGATCACCACCTCAAGCTGAACCTCGGCAAGACGGAGCTGCTCCTCCTCCCGGGGAAGGACTGCCCATTCCATGATCTCGCCATCACGGTTGACAACTCCATTGTGTCCTCCTCCCAGAGCGCTAAGAACCTTGGCGTGATCCTGGACAACACCCTGTCGTTCTCAACTAACATCAAGGCGGTGGCCCGTTCCTGTAGGTTCATGCTCTACAACATCCGTAAAGTACGACCCTGCCTCACACAGGAAGCGGCGCAGGTCCTAATCCAGACACTTGTCATCTCCCGTCTGTATTACTGCAACTCGCTGTTGGCTGGGCTCCCTGCCTGTGCCATTAAACCCCTACAACTCATCCAGAACGCCGCAGCCCGTCTAGTGTTCAACCTTCCCAAGTTCTCTCACGTCACCCCGCTCCTCCGCTCTCTCCACTGGCTTCCAGTTGAAGCTCACATCCGCTACAAGACCATGGTGCTTGCCTACGGAGCTGTGAGGGGAACGGCACCTCAGTACCTCCAGGCTCTGATCAGGCCCTAAACCCAAATAAGGGCACTGCGTTCATCCACCTCTGGCCTGCTCGCCTCCCTACCACTGAGGAAGTACAGTTCCCGCTCAGCCCAGTCAAAACTGTTCGCTGCTCTGGCTCCCCAATGGTGGAACAAACTCCCTCACGACGCCAGGACAGCGGAGTCAATCACCACCTTCCGGAGACACCTGAAACCCCACCTCTTTAAGGAATACCTAGGATAGGATGAAGTAATCCTTTAATTCTCACCCCCCCCCTTAAAATATTTAGATGCACTATTGTAAAGTGGTTGTTCCACTGGATGTCATAAGGTGAATGCACCAATTTGTAAGTCGCTCTGGATAAGAGCGTCTGCTAAATGACTTAAATGTAAATGTAAATGTAGTTATAACTAGTGATTATGATTGATTAAGTTTAATGCTAGCTAGCTAGCAACTTACCTTGGCATTCGCGTAAAACAGGTGAGTTCTTCGTGAGGCAGGTGGTTAGAGCGTTGGACTAGTTAACCGTAAGGTTGCAAGATTGAATCCCTGAGCTGACAGGGTAAACATTTGTCGTTCTGCCCCTGAACAAGGCAGTTAACCCAAGTCAGAATGTGTTCTTAACTGACACTGCTTAGTTAAATAAAGATTAAATAAAGGTGTAAAACATTTTTTATATAATAATAAAAAATAAATCTGCAAAATTGCCGTCCAAAATTACCGATTTCCGATTGTTATGAAAACTTGAAATCGGCCCTAATTAATCAGCCAATTCCGATTAATTGGTCGACCTCTAATATCAATCTTCCAGAGTGAGAGTGACCAGTTTGGTCACTGTTTTCAAGGGGGCGCCACTCCCTGGGATTCATTGCTGATTACTGTCTGCAGAGGTGAGGTGTCTAGTGGTACAGGTTATGGGCATAGTCACAGGAAGTAGGGGTGCTGAGGGTGCTGCAGCATCCCCTAATAAAAAAAACTGTTTGCTACTTTATTAACGGAAACAAATACTCGTCAGCAGAGCGGAGAAAAATCTCTGCTGCATCCTTACCCCAAAACATATTTATGCAGCCATGGTCATGGGCTCTTTCGGTGATTAGTTGTATTTAGCGGAGTCGAGGGTAGGACACGACCATGGTTCATATGAGCCCCGAAATGAGCTGTCTGTTTCCAGCACAACGCTTTTCATTCTTGGGAGGGATGAAATATCCTCCGTCTCCAGAAACAGGCAATCTGAGTGGTTCCTATGTCAAAGATCTGGGACTGCTGGTACAGACAGTATTTCTGGTTACGAAAAGGCACGGGACTGACAATATGTCAGTGGTGGTGTGCGTCAAAAGATAGAGTATCTGCCTGTCTCTCTCAAATCAAATTGTTATTTGTCACTTGCTCCAAATACAACAGGTTTAGACCTTACAGTGAAATGCTTACTACAAGCCTTTAACCATCATTTTTTTAAGAAAATACCCCCCAAAAAAGTAAGAGATAAAATAACAAGCAGCAGTAAATAACAATAGCAGGGCTATATACAGGGGGTACCGGTACAGAGTCAATGTGTGGGGGCACCGGTGTCGAGGTAATTGAGGCCATATGTACATGTAGGTAGAGATATTAAAGTGATTATGCATAGATAATAACAGAGAATTGCAGCAGCGTAGAATGGGGTGGCAATGCAAATAGTCTGTGCAGCCATTTGATTAACTGTTCAGGAGTCTTATGGCTTGGGGGTAGAAGCTGTTTTAGAAGCCTCTTGGATCTAGACTTAGTGCCCCGGTACCACTTGCCGTGCTGTAGCAGAGACAACAGTCTATGACTAGGGTGGCTGGAGTCTTTGACAATTTTTAGGGCCTTCCTCTGACACCTCCTGGTATAGAGGTCCTGGATGGCAGGAAGCTTGGCCCCGGTGATGTACTGGGCCGTACGCACTACCCTCTTTAGTGCCTTGCGGTCGGAGGCCAAGCAGTTGCTATACCAGGCAGTGATGCAACCCGTCAGGATGCTCTTGATGGTGCAGCTGTAAAACCTTTTGAGGATTTAAGGACCCATGCCAAATCTTTTCAGTCTCCCGAGGAGGAATAGGTTTTGTTGTGCCCCACTTCACAACTGTCTTGGTGTGCGAGACTGAGTGAGGGACAGAGTAATGGGTATAATCCCTTTCCAATGGGTGGAGGTGTCATGCAGGTGATAGAGGACCCAAAAGCGACTTAACAGAAACAGAGTTTATTCAAGTCCAAACAGGGAATAACAGAAATCCTCTAGTCTGTAGAGGGGAATAACAAGAGAAGCGGCCACAGACTGCAGGTCGCTTCGGGTAGGCGCAGGCCGTAGTAGACAGAGACACCTGCTCACACGCAGCATCTGATGAAGGCAAAAAACACGACAGGACAGGGCGAAACACAATCACAGCATGGTGAATACAAAACAAGGAACCGACGGGACAGGAACGGAACACAAAGGAATAAATAGGGACTCTAATCAGGGGAAAGGATCGGGAACAGGTGTGGGAAGACTAAATGATGATTAGGGGAATAGGAACAGCTGGGAGCAGGAACGGAACGATAGAGAGAAGAGAGAGCGAGAGAGTGAGAGAGGGAGGGGGAGAGAGAGGGATAGAAGGAGGGAAAGAACCCAATAAGACCAGCAGAGGGAAACGAACAGAATGGGGAGCACAGGGACAAGACATGATAATAAATGACAAACATGACAGTACCCCCACTCACCGAGCGCCTCCTGGCGCACTCGAGGAGGAATCCTGGCGGCAACGGAGGAAATCATCGATGAGTGAACGGTCCAGCACGTCCCGAGACGGAACCCAACTCCTCTCCTCAGGACCGTAACCCTCCCAATCCACTAAGTATTGGTGACCCCGTCCCCGAGAACGCATGTCCATGATCTTATGTACCTTGTAAATAGGTGCGCTCTCGACAAGGACGGGAGGGGGAGGGAAGACGAACGGGGTGCGAAGAAAGGGCTTAACACAGGAGACATGGAAGACAGGATGGACGCGACGAAGATGTCGCGGAAGAAGCAGTCGCACAGCGACAGGATTGACGACCTGGGAGACACGGAACGGACCAATGAACCGCGGAGTCAACTTACGAGAAGCTGTCGTAAGAGGAAGGTTGCGAGTGGAAAGCCACACTCTCTGGCCGCAACAATACCTTGGACTCTTAATCCTGCGTTTATTGGCGGCTCTCACCGTCTGTGCCCTGTAACGGCAAAGTGCAGACCTCACCCTCCTCCAGGTGCGCTCACAACGTTGGACAAACGCTTGAGCGGAGGGAACGCTGGACTCGGCAAGCTGGGATGAGAACAGAGGAGGCTGGTAACCCAGACTACTCTGAAACGGAGATAACCCGGTAGCAGACGAAGGAAGCGAATTGTGAGCGTATTCTGCCCAGGGAGCTGTTCTGCCCAAGACGCAGGGTTTCTGAAAGAAAGGCTGCGTAGTATGCGACCAATCGTCTGATTGGCCCTCTGCTTGACCGTTAGACTGGGGATGAAACCCGGAAGAGAGACTGACGGACGCACCAATCAAACGACAGAACTCCCTCCAAAACTGTGACGTGAATTGCGGGCCTCTGTCTGAAACGGCGTCTAACGGGAGGCCATGAATTCTGAATACATTCTCAATAATGATTTGTGCCGTCTCCTTAGCGGAAGGAAGTTTAGCGAGGGGAATGAAATGTGCCGCCTTAGAGAACCTATCGACAACCGTCAGAATCACAGTCTTCCCCGCAGACAAAGGCAGACCGGTAATGAAGTCTAAGGCAATGTGAGACCATGGTCGAGAAGGAATGGGGAGCGGTCTGAGACGACCGGCAGGAGGAGAGTTACCCGACTTAGTCTGCGCGCAGTCCGAACAAGCAGCCACGAAACGGCGCGTGTCACGCTCCTGAGTCGGCCACCAAAAGCGCTGGCGAATAGACGCAAGAGTGCCTCGAACACCGGGATGACCAGCTAACTTGGCAGAGTGAGCCCACTGAAGAACAGCCAGACGAGTGGAAACAGGAACGAAAAGGAGGTTACTAGGACAAGCGCGCGGCGACGCAGTGTGCGTGAGTGCTTGCTTAACCTGTCTTTCAATTCCCCAGACTGTTAACCCGACAACACGCCCATAAGGAAGAATCCCCTCGGGATCAGTAGAAGCCACAGAAGAACTAAACAGACGGGATAAGGCATCAGGCTTGGTGTTCTTGCTACCCGGACGGTAAGAAATCACAAACTCGAAACGAGCGAAAAACAACGCCCAACGAGCTTGACGGGCATTAAGTCGTTTGGCAGAACGGATGTACTCAAGGTTCTTATGGTCTGTCCAAACGACAAAAGGAACGGTCGCCCCCTCCAACCACTGTCGCCATTCGCCTAGGGCTAAGCGGATGGCGAGCAGTTCACGGTTACCCACATCATAGTTGCGCTCAGATGGCGACAGGCGATGAGAAAAATAAGCGCAAGGATGAACCTTATCGTCAGACTGGAAGCGCTGGGATAGAATGGCTCCCACGCCTACCTCTGAAGCGTCAACCTCGACAATGAATTGTCTAGTGACGTCAGGAGTAACGAGGATAGGAGCGGACGTAAAACGTTCTTTTAGAAGATCAAAAGCTCCCTGGGCGGAACCGGACCACTTAAAACACGTCTTGACAGAAGTAAGAGCTGTGAGAGGGGCAGCAACTTGACCGAAATTACGAATGAAACGCCGATAGAAATTAGCGAAACCTAAAAAGCGCTGCAACTCGACACGTGACCTTGGAACGGGCCAATCACTGACAGCTTGGACCTTAGCGGAATCCATCTGAATGCCTTCAGCGGAAATAACGGAACCGAGAAAAGTAACGGAGGAGACATGAAAAGAGCACTTCTCAGCCTTTACGTAGAGACAATTCTCTAAAAGGCGCTGTAGAACACGTTGAACGTGCTGAACATGAATCTCGAGTGACGGAGAAAAAATCAGGATATCGTCAAGATAGACAAAAACAAAAATGTTCAGCATGTCTCTCAGAACATCATTAACTAATGCCTGAAAAACAGCTGGCGCATTGGCGAGACCGAACGGCAGAACCCGGTACTCAAAATGCCCTAACGGAGTGTTAAACGCCGTTTTCCACTCGTCCCCCTCTCTGATGCGCACGAGATGGTAAGCGTTACGAAGGTCCAACTTAGTAAAGCACCTGGCTCCCTGCAGAATCTCGAAGGCTGATGACATAAGGGGAAGCGGATAACGATTCTTAACCGTTATGTCATTCAGCCCTCGATAATCCACGCAGGGGCGCAGAGTACCGTCCTTCTTCTTAACAAAAAGAACCCCGCCCCGGCCGGAGAAGAAGAAGGCACTATGGTACCGGCGTCAAGAGACACAGACAAATAATCCTCGAGAGCCTTACGTTCGGGAGCCGACAGAGAGTATAGTCTACCTCGAGGAGGAGTGGTCCCCGGAAGGAGATCAATACTACAATCATACGACCGGTGAGGAGGAAGGGAGTTGGCTCGGGACCGACTGAAGACCGTGCGCAGATCATGATATTCCTCCGGCACTCCTGTCAAATCGCCAGGTTCCTCCTGAGAAGTAGGGACAGAAGAAACGGGAGGGATGGCAGACATTAAACACTTCACATGACAAGAAACGTTCCAGGATAGGATAGAATTACTAGACCAATTAATAGAAGGATTATGACATACTAGCCAGGGATGACCCAAAACAACAGGTGTAAACGGTGAACGGAAAATCAAAAAGAAATAGTCTCACTGTGGTTACCAGATACTGTGAGAGTTAAAGGTAGTGTCTCAAATTTGATACTGGGAAGATGACTACCATCTAAGGCAAACATGGGCGTAGGCCTGTCTAACGGTCTGAAAGGAATGTTATGTTTCCGAACCCATGCTTCGTCCATGAAACAACCCTCAGCCCCAGAGTCAATCAAGGCACTGCATGTAGCACCCGAACCGGTCCAGCGTAGATGGACCGACATAGTAGTACAAGATCTAGATGAAGGGACCTGAGTAGTAGCGCTCACCAGTAGCCCTCCGCTTACTGATGGGCTCTGGCCTCTTACTGGACATGAATTAACAAAATGTCCAGCAACTCCGCAATAGAGGCACAGGCGGTTGGTGATCCTCCGTTCCCTCTCCTTAGTCGAGATGCGAATCCCTCCCAGCTGCATGGGCTCAGTCTCAAAGCCAGAGGAGGGAGATGGTTGCGATGCGGAGCAGGGAAACACCGTTGATGCGAGCTCTCTTCCACGAGCCCGGTGACGAAGATCTACCCGTCGTTCTATGCGGATGGCGAGAGCAATCAAAGAGTCCACATCTGATGGAACCTCCCGGGAGAGAATCTCATCCTTAACCACTGCGTGGAGTCCCTCCAGAAAACGAGCGAGCAGCGCCGGCTCGTTCCACTCACTAGAGGCAGCAAGAGTGCGAAACTCAATAGAATAATCCGTTATGGACCGTTCACCTTGGCATAAGGAAGCCAGGGCCCTAGAAGCCTCCCTACCAAAAACTGAACGGTCAAAAACCCGAATCATCTCCTCTTTAAAGTTCTGGAACTTGTTAGAGCAATCAGCCCTTGCCTCCCAGATAGCTGTGCCCCATTCTCGAGCCCGGCCAGTAAGGAGTGAAATGACGTAAGCAACCCGAGCTCTCTCTAGAGTATGTGTTGGGTTGGAGAGAGAACACAATCTCACACTGCGTGAGAAAGGAGCGGCACTCAGTGGGCTGCCCGGAGTAGCAAGGTGGGTTATTAACCCTAGGTTCTGGAGGCTCGGCAGGCCAGGAAGTAACAGGTGGCCCGAGACGTAGACTCTGGAACTGTCCAGAGAGGTCGGAAACCTGAGCGGCCAGGTTCTCCACGGCATGGCGAGCAGCAGACAATTCCTGCTCGTGTCTGCCGAGCATGGCTCCTTGGATCTCGACGGCAGTGTAACGAGCGTCTGAAGTCGCTGGGTCCATTCCTTGGTCGGTTCCTTCTGTCATGCAGGTGATAGAGGACCCAAAAGCGACTTAACAGAAACAGAGTTTATTCAAGTCCAAACAGGGAATAACAGAAATCCTCTAGTCTGTAGAGGGGAATAACAAGAGAAGCGGCCACAGACTGCAGGTCGCTTCGGGTAGGCGCAGGCCGTAGTAGACAGAGACACCTGCTCACACGCAGCATCTGATGAAGGCAAAAAACACGACAGGACAGGGCGAAACACAATCACAGCATGGTGAATACAAAACAAGGAACCGACGGGACAGGAACGGAACACAAAGGAATAAATAGGGACTCTAATCAGGGGAAAGGATCGGGAACAGGTGTGGGAAGACTAAATGATGATTAGGGGAATAGGAACAGCTGGGAGCAGGAACGGAACGATAGAGAGAAGAGAGAGCGAGAGAGTGAGAGAGGGAGGGGGAGAGAGAGGGATAGAAGGAGGGAAAGAACCCAATAAGACCAGCAGAGGGAAACGAACAGAATGGGGAGCACAGGGACAAGACATGATAATAAATGACAAACATGACAGGAGGTCCCTCCAGATATAAATTAGTCCCAATTCTATCAATGAGGTGTTAAATAAAATGCACCTTACAAAGTTGATTATCTTAGTACTGTCGTGTCCAGATTATGATTTAACACAACGTTCAGATCACCCGCACAATCCCCTCTGCTTCTGATGCAATGGTTTCAACTGAATGTGTAAAAAATAACTTGTCACTCTCTGGAGGGGCATGAACATTAACGAATGTTATCTCTTTATGTTCTATTTTCCAAGTTACCACCGTAAATCTCCCCTCTTTGTCATTAATTTCCTTAATACTTTCAAAATGAACTGAGTTTGGAATAAAGATTGCCACCCCCCTCTTGTATTTCTGTTTAAAAGAGCTGTAGAATGTGTTTTTAAAACCAAACTTGAGTATATTACTCGCTAATGTTCAGTCCCTGGATAACAAGGTTGATGAGATCAGGGCAAGGGTTTCTTTCCGGAGAGACTGCCAGAGTCGCAGCCCCTCAGTCCAGAGGCGCCCTTCAGTCCGAGGCTCTCTACGAGGGCCTTCTAAGTGGACCGAGAATGTTTTTTCCACTGCTCCAGAGTCCAATGGCAGTGAGCTTTACACCACTCCACCCAGCGCTTGGTGATCTTAGGCTTGTGTTCGGCTGCTCGGCCGTGGAACCCCATTTCATGAAGCTCCAGACGAACAGTTATTGTGCTGACGTTGTTTCCAGACCGAGGCAACCGAGGAAAGACGATTTTTAAGCACTACGCGTATCAGCACTCGACTGTCCCATTCTGTGAGCTTGTGTGGCATACCACTTTGCGGCTGAGCCGTTGTTGCTCCTAGAAGTTACCATTTCACAATAACAGCACCTACAGTTGACCGGAGCAGCTCTAGCAGGGCAGAAATTTTATGAACTGACTTGTTGGAGCTCTTCAGTAAGGCCATTCTACTACCAGTATTTGTCTATGGAGATTGCATGGCTGTGTGCTCTATTTTATACACCTGTCAGCAATGGGTGTGGCTGAAATAGCCAAATCCACAAATTTGAAGGGGTGTCTACATACCTTTTTTATGGTGTTTCGGCGAGTTGGGCATCACCACACACTTTTGTGAGGTTTTATCATTTGGATGTCACTGCTCCCAGTCTAGCCCACAGCGTGCTTATGGTTGGGTATGGGAAAGTCACTAGGCAGTGTGCAATACCCAGACTGTCACATCTGGCATGGTCAGGTCTGGGTGGTCTGCCATGGGCCGTTTCATTTAGTATCTGTTGGGGTCGTCTTGGGGCGTGATTATATTTCCCTATAGTATGTTGTACCGAAGTTGACTGACTCAAAGGGAAAGTGACTATAACTACTTGTGATCTTTTCAAAAGGTCCCATAGAATGTGATCAGGGGAACTGAGCTCTACACAGGGGCCAAAATAGGAATAGGGGTTGTATAAAACGTGCCTGTCACGCCTTGGTCTTCGTATTTTGTGTTTTCTTTAATAATTTGTTCAGGCCAGGGTGTGACATGGGGTTATTGTATTTTCGTATTGGGGTTTGTAGTATTTGGGATCGTGGCTGAGTAGGGGTGTTGTATAGGCTTGGCTGCCTGAGGCGGTTCTCAATCAGTCAGGTGATTCTCGTTGTCTCTGATTGGGAACCGTATTTAGGTAGCCGGGGTTTCACTGTGTATTTCGTGGGTGATTGTTCCTGTCTCTGTGTAGTTTCACCAGATGGGCTGTAATTAGGTTTCACGTTCCGTTTTGTTGTTTTGCATTTGTATAGTTATTTCATGTATCGCTCTTCCTTCATTAAAGACATGAGTAACCACCACGCTGCATTTCAGTCCGACTCTCTTTTGACAAACGAAGAACGCCGTTACAGAATCACCCACCACACACGGACCGAGTGGCGTGGTTACAGGCAGCGACAGCTGGAGCAGCAAAAGGAGGATGAATTATTCGGAGAATGGACATGGGAAGACGTGTTGGATGGTAAAGGTTGTTACACTTGGGAGGAGATACTGGCCGGAAGAGATCACCTCCCATGGGAACAGGTGGGAGGCACTAAGGAGAGCAGAGGCAGCCGGAGATAGGAGCCTACGATACGAGGGAACACGGTTGGCAAGGAAGCCCGAAAAGCAGCCCCAAAAAATTATTGGGTGTTGTACCTCATTTCCCTCCTTCAGGGAACAGTAGTTATAGTCATAACGTTACGTTTTACACAGGCACGTTTTATACAACCCCTATTCCTATTTTGGCCCTTGTGTAGAGCTCAGTTCCCCTGATCACATTCTATGGGACCTTTTGAAAAGATCACAAGTTTTTCACAAGCGCAGTTTTCTATAACACCAGGCCTTTTCAGTTAAAGCCAGTAACCTGTTATGTTCATAACGGCAAAGCGTTTTGAAATGAAAAATAAAAAGCAGCATGACCAGGGTCGTGTTCAGTAGGGCAAACCATAGTGAAACCTTTTGAATCTGAAAACAAAAATTTGTGTTTCTTATTGGACAAGTCCAGGTCCCTCCCTGTTTCTGTCAGTTTTCCTTGGTTTGGAGCATAACGACGTTTCCGATGTACAAAAATGAACATCTTCCAGTGTTGCCACAAAACATATTGAACACGCGGTTACTGTAGGTGCCTTTTTGTCTGTTACAATAAACATCCTGTTTGTTGATAAGAATCCAAAAATAAAAATGTTCTTGTCTTACCCAGACCATTTTAGTTGAATAAGGCCATTTGTATTAATATGGGTTTTATATTTCCATTAAAATGCTTTCCATGGAGTTTCTGCAAATCCAAATAAAATAGCGACTTATGATTTATATGATCCATTTTGTTTCTCATTAGTGTGACAGTTTTATTTGGCTCTGACAATAATCTGCATTATTCACCATGGTAAGTGCCTTGAAATCGAATTACAGTGAAAGGGATGAGGGTAAATGTCCGGAATGCTTTCTGTTAAGGTATTAGTCTCCGTATTGAAAGCCAATCTGACCGGTTCACTCACGATTAATTATGAATGGGAGTCACTGTACATCAGGCCATATATGATTGATCCCATCAAGGTACTTCAGAAGATGTGTTTAAACTCTTAGTCAGACATCCTGTTGGAACATAATATTGGTGTCAGCGGTCAGGACTACGTCTCTCATTGTCTTTCATTGTCACATGGCCACAAGGGCAATGCAATGACCCTGTGTGAATTGTATCAGCACCTAGCAATGAAACACTTCTCATGACAAAAAACACCCACATATTGACAGCTTGTTTGTGCCGAGTCGAGAGACTGGCAGACAGAGTGACAGACAGACGGATGGGGAAGCAGGTGGGGAGGAGGGAGAAGAACACATTATCCATGTTACTAATCATAGGGGGATCCAATAACTGTCACAACCCTGAAACCTTGTCAAGGAGACCATGTGTCTGTCCCCTCCAGTATAGATTTCACATCACAGATCTATACATTTTAATCTAAGACATACATTCTATCTGTGCCTGGATAAACTGGCCATTCCATTGGCTAAAGACAGGGATATGTAGTGTGTCTCTGAAATGGGCAAATAGAAGATGTAGACTTAATAGCATAGGAGAGGTTCAGTGAGGGAGGAATCCCCTTATCCTCTGGCTCAAGTCATGGAGTGGGTAACATGCAGTGAGTGTGGTCTATCAGTTTAAGAGGGAGCTGGGTAGGGGATAGGACAAAGAAAGGAAGAGGAAAAGGTGAGATGAGCAGGAAAGGGGCACACTGGAGGGAATATGGTCGCTTGGGCATCATTAAAAGTAAAAAATACTATTCTCTGTTCTCTCAGAAGTCAAATGATGACTCAAGTCAAAACAATTTATTATGTTTCCCTTTGCACATGACTTCTGATTTGCAGTTTTGTAAACCAAGCAGTTCAGGACTTTTCGCTTAATTATGAGGCTATATAGATTAGGTTATAGTCATACTTTGATTAAGTAAAAGGCTTCAAGGGTAATTTAATTAATCTAATTTAATCCCCTCTATTGACTATAAAATATAACTAGGCTAGTCATCAATGAAATAGAAATAAGAACTTCCAAAACATACAGACCATGTTAAAATGCATTGAATAAGAGTAATTCACATTACCATGACATTCATCTCAAACAGCTCCAACTGTGCTTGAGTGTGCCACTCTTCTGAATAAAATCTTTCCACCTCTGTATTGGAGGAGAGGGTGTGTCGACATATCGATGACGTCCCTGCATTACTTCGCTCAAACAGCTCATTCAGGGAGAGGAACCCATGGCTCACAGACGCAGAACATCCGCGTTTATCCTTACCAAAGAAAAGCAAACGCCGGCAAAACATAGACCCTTAAATAATGTACGGAATGACTACACATAGGCTGGTTCGGACTTTTTTTGTCATTTTTTTCTCTGGACAGGAAACAATATAGAAGCAGCGCAAAGGGTGCCTATATTTTGTGAATCAAGACTTCGCCAGAGTTGTATGAAGAAAAGGTGGAGAGAGAAAGCGCGCGGCTCCTTACTCGATTAACTTGTAGCATGTCCTCGCATCACAAGCTCCGGATCACAGCAAAGTAAAACAAAGGCACAAACTTTATTTCATAAGAGGAATAGAAGTTGGCATACTTCACTTTGTGCTTTTTATTTGTGAAGTGCTGAAACAAAAGCACTGTTTTATTCTCAGGAACAGTGAATCGTTTTGGAATCTCACCCAATCAGCACTGAAGTCTTGGACGAAGGCAAAACTCTTCCTATGGCAAACGACACCGAGAAGGACCCATGCCACAGCAACCTGCACATCGACAATGGGAACCCGCGCATAAGTGCAATAATGTTCTCTGCCGGAGTGATAGGGAACTTGGCCGCTTTGATCCTTCTGGAGATCCGTCGCAGGAAGGACAAGAGCCGGCAGCGACTGTCGCTCTTCCACGTCCTGGTCACCACGCTGGTTGTCACTGACTTGATGGGCACCTGTCTGGTCAGTCCTTTCGTCCTGGCAGCCTACTCCTTTAACACCACCATTATTTCTATGATTGACAGTAACCCTCCCGCAATGTGTGAGTATTTTGGATTCTGTATGACTTTTTTCAGCTTGGCCACGTTATCTGTCCTCTTCGCAATGGCACTTGAGCGATGCCTTTCCATTGGGTGTCCATACTTCTACGGGCGGCATGTCACCAAACGTTGTGGATACATCACCATTCCATTCATCTATTTAGTTTGCGGGGTGTTTTGCCTCATGCCCTTTTTGGGTTTTGGGGACTACGTGCAGTATTGCCCGGGGACGTGGTGCTTCATTGACATGAATCCGTTAATGCCGGAAGACCGAGTTTATCCAGTCCTTTACGCAACCGTTATGCTCATCCTAGTCCTCGCTATAGCGGCTTGTAACGGCTTTGTCGTATTCCACCTGGTTTTGATGTACCGGAGGCGCAAACTAAACGGGGGATCCGTGACAACTCGGAGTAAGAAGGACCGGAGAGTCCTCTCCATGGCCGAAGAGGTCGAACATCTTATAGTACTGGTGTTCATGACGGTGATATTCGTGATTTGCTCCCTTCCTCTGGTGGTAAGTTAAACAATTGTTTTTCTAAGTTATACTATTCGTCTGTTTTACTCCGGGGGGGCCTTAAATGTATTGATTGCATATTTGTATTTCTATTACCTTCTCAAAGTCAATACAATGAATCTGTGACTTTACAGGTTTGCCACTCCATGATATTTTATTATTATTCTTGTTATGATTATTACTACTATTATTCATAATATAATACATAAAAGGTTCCTACAGAAACTTTAATACCCTAGATGTTCTTTGAGTAACTTTTTAAAAGGTTCCTCGGGGAAAAGGTTCCTGGAGGCCCTTTAGGTGTTCTGCTGGTGTTTCAATCTGAAGAACCCCTAAAGGTGCCTCCAGGAACATTTTTTAAAAGAGTGTAACTATCGCCTATCAATTGAGAAATAAAATGTTGCTTGATTCAATTGTGCAGAAAAATATCAGTGTTAGTCAATTAAGTACTCAGGGATACAAACCTGCCATTGTTCAGTGATATTCAACATTTTGATCTCAAAATAGGTCATCCGTGTGAATTGTGTAGATTTGTATAAAAGAAAAAAATTAAAACGTTTTGGGGGGGTCTGACGAAAAGTATCCAGGCGCAGAGTGTATCACCCATTTAGCTATAAAAGAGAGGCGCAGACAGATATTCTCCCTGGAAGAATCTAAGTTGCATGCTCCTCGTGTCCTCTTCTCGCCCCTTCTCAAAACCCATTGGAGAATGTCAGAGGGGAGGGAACTCTGGCTTTCTCATCAATTAACAGTAAAACAAAAAGCAGTAAACAAAAGGCGAATGGAGATCCAAATAACCAAAACAGCCTACAGCCTACATTCTTTGTTACCTTTTTGGACCCTCACCAGTTTGCATCCCTGATACAATGTCAACCGTTGATGAACATTCATATTTGATCATGTATCAACAAGATAGGAACCTATACTAAAAATACAATAATAGTTATTGTTATCAACCATACCAATCACAATACTAATCTTACCGATAAAAATGATTTGTTTAGATACATTGAGGGAAAAAAGTATTTAATCCTCTGCTGATTTTGTACGTTTGCCCACTGACAAAGAAATGATCAGTCTATCATTTTAATGGTAGGCTTATTTGAACAGTGAGAGACAGAATAACAACAAAATAATCCAGAAAACCGCATGTCAAAAATGTTATAAATTGATTTGCAGTTTAATGAGGGAAATAAGTATTTGACTCTTCTCAATCAGAAAGATTTCTGTTTCCCAGATGTATTTTATACAGGTAACGAGCTGAGATTAGGAGCACACTCTTAATCTCTGTTTGTTACCTGTATAAAAGACACCTGTCCACAGAAGCAATCAATCAATTAGATTCCAAACCCTCCACCTCTCCACCATGGCCAAGGATGTCAGGGACAAGATTGTAGACCTACACAAGGCTGGAATGGGCTACAAGCCAAGCAGCTTGGTGAGAAGGTGACAAAAGTTGGTGCGATTATTCGCAAATGGAAGAAACACAAAAGAACTGTCAATCTCCCTCGGCCTTGGGCCCCATGCAAGATCTCACCTCGTGGAGTTGCAATGATCATGAGAACGGTGAGGAATCAGCCCAGAACTACACGGGAGGATCTTGTCAATGATCTCAAGGCAGCTGGGACCATAGTCACCAAGAAAACAATTGGTAAAACACTACGCCGTGAAGGACTGAAATCCTCCAGCGCCCGCAAGGTCCCCCTGCTCAAGAAAGCATATATACATGCCCGTCTGAAGTTTGCCAATGAACATCTGAATGATTCAGAGGTTAACTGGGTGAAAGTGTTGTGGTCAGATGAGAACAAAATGTAGCTCTTTGGCATCAACTCAACTCGCTGTGTTTGGAGGAGGAGGAATGCTGCCCATGACCCCAAGACACCATCCCCACCTTCAAACATGGAGGTAGAAACATTATGCTTTGGGGGTGTTTTTCTGCTAAGGGGACAGGATAACTTCACCGCATCAAAGGGACGATGGACGGGGCCATGTACCGTCAAATCTTGGGTGAGAACCTCCTTCCCTCATCCATGGCATTGAAAATGGGTCGGCGATTGCTATTCCAGCATGACAATGACCCAAAACACACGGCCAAGGCAACAAAGGAGTGGCTCAAAAATAAGCACATTAAGGTCCTGGAGTGGCCTATCCAGTCTCCAGACCCTAATCCCATAGAAAATCTGTGGAGGGAGCTGAAGGTTCGAGTTGCCAAATGTCAGCCTTGAAACCTTAATGACTTGGAGAAGATCTGCAAAGAGGAGTGGGATGAAATCCCTCCTGAGATGTGTGCAAACCTGGTGGCCAACTACAAGAAACGTCTGACCTCTGTGATTGCCAACAAGGGTTTTGCCACCAAGTACTAAGTCATGTTTTGCAGAGGGGTCAAATTATTATTTCCCTCATTAAAATGCAAATCAATTTGTAGCATTTTTAACATGCGTTTTTCTGGATTTATTTGTTGTTATTCTGTCTCTCACTGTTCAAATAAACCTACCATTAAAATTATAGACTGATCATTTATTTATCAGTGGGCAAATGTACAAAATCAGCAGGGGATCAAATACTTTTTCTCCCTCACTGTACATGGAGAATATTTCACAGGTCAATAATACAACTCATAGGCTTGTAGAGCCACTAACAAAGCATTAGCACATCGAATAAGAGCTTTCTAAGTGGTTTCTAATTTGAGTAATTTAGCTGTTTATACAACTGACCTTGCGTTACTTTGAAGTCTTGTTTCCCTATCCCTCTCTACAGCAAAAAGTTTGCCATTCAACATTTGTTGGTAATTTACCCCCCTCATAAATTCCAAGGATTAGGGTTAGGCTCTTCAGTTAGTACCTGCTCTCCATCCAGGAAGAGCTGTACATGGCTCTCATCCGGCAAAGGGATTCTATTCTTATGTATGGGGAATTGTACACACTCTAAGAAGAAAACAAAGAAAAAAGATGAAGCTTACTCAGGTCATATTTCAAACAGTAAGTTAACAACTGATCACACCTTACACAGTATTACTACCAACCTTGCATCTATTTATTCATCTGCTGGCAAATACATACCCTGTCTGTGATATACAGCCCACTTTTATCTTCTTTGAGGAGGTAGGGGAGGAACAAAATGGCTGCATTGACCTTGTGTAATAAAAAAGGCAGGATTAGAATATTATGAAGCAGGGATAATCAACAAGATTCACCGCAGGACGATTTTTAAATGTAATTCTTCTTTTTATTCTTTTTTTCTTCTACTCTTAAGTGGATGGTTGGGGGGCGGGAACATGATTACAAATCATTTGAAGATTGCAAATTGACCGCAAGAAGGCCAAACAGATAGAATATTTAACCTAATCATTTCAAACCTTGCTTGCGTTTTTATAAGATCATGTGTCTCTCTATAATGCATGGGAATACTTCGGAACATATTTCCAAAATTAAAATCAATTGGAGATGATTTACTGGTCTTGTTATGCTGCTGGAAATGTGATGGAATTTACAATGTGAGAAGAAAATACCCAAGCCAGCACATTATGATCTGGGTATGAACAATGGTGTTAAAATGTTATTAGTGTGTGAATTCATGTGAGTAGGAAAATTGAAGAATTTATACATATCCCTTCCCCGTCTGGTACATTTGAATGAGCGACATTTAGTTAGTATTGGAAAAGACAAATATTCTCCGTGTACAGAACACACAATCACAGTGCAAATACATCCAAATACTTTATATGTTTGTAAATCCATAGTGAGCTTTAAACATCATCTTGCTTTGGTCTGAAATACTGAGTACCAAACAGGCCACCCCAATGCACCATCCAGAAAGACATACTGTAAATTAGACACAAACACAACATGAGTATTCAATATTAAATGCATCTCACTAATGTGATTTATTTATTCTCCTTTTTGTCAAGTTTAACAGTTTAACAGTTTAACATAACATGTCTTACCTGTTTGTGGAGGTTGATACATTTCTCTATCACAGCTCCTAAACTCTCTACAACTTAACTGAACAGGGGCAGGATAAGACAAGGACTAAAGGGAGGAGGATGGAAAGAGATGGTGAGAGAGTCTATCATGGGTTTAAAATATTTAGTCAAGTTTACAACTCAGTATCCTGTGTTGCAAGTTTAACATAGCCTCCATAAACAGGTAAGACACACACACACACACACACACACACACACACACACACACACACACACACACACACACACACACACACACACACACACACACACACACACACACACACACACACACACACACACACACACACACACACACACACACACACACACACACACACACACACACACACACACACAGATGACCCAATCTAGGTTGAGTTTCTCACAGCACCCAAATTCTCAACAACGTAGACTATGCAGAAATCACACTTCCATTTCCTGCTTGCTAAACTTCTAATATGTTTTCCTAATTTCAGTTTATGTGGCAAAACGTATGGCCCAGTATATCACTGGGGCCAATCTTCCTGCCATCCAGGACCTCTATACCAGGTGGTGTCAGAGGAAGACCCTAAAAATTGCCAAAGACTCCAGCCATGCTAGTCAGACTGTTCTCTCTGCTACCACACGGCAAGCGGTACCTGGAGCGCCAAGTCTAGTTCCAAGAGGCTTCTAAACAGCTTCTACCCCCAAGCCATAAGACTCCTGAGCAGTTATGTCATGTTTGTCATTTATTGTCATGTCTTGTCCCTGTGCTCCCCATGCTATTCGTTTCCCTCTGCTGGTCTTGTTTGGTTCTATCCCTCTCTCTCCCCCTCCCTCTCTCACTCTCTCGCTCTCTCTTCTCTCTGTCGTTCCGTTCCTGCTCCCAGCTGTTCCTATTCCCCTAATCATCATTTAGTCTTCCCACACCTGTTCCCGATCCTTTCCCCTGATTAGAGTCCCTATTTATTCCTTTGTGATCCGTTCCTGTTCCGTCGGTTCCTTGTATTGTATTCACCATGCTGTGATTGCGTTTCGCCCTGTCCTGTCGTGTTTTTGCCGTGATTGTGTATCACCCTGTCCTGTCGTGTTTTGTGCCTTCATCAGATGCTGCGTGTGAGCAGGTGTCTCAGTCGACTACGGCCTGCGCCTACCCGAAGCGACCTGCAGTCTGTGGCCGCTTCTCCAGTTGTTTTCCCCTCTACAAATCTAGAGGATTTCTGTTATTCCGTTTTGGACTTTAATAAACTCTGTTTCTGTTAAGTCGCGTTTGGGTCCTCTTTCACCTGCATGACAGAAGGAACCGACCAAGGAATGGACCCAGCGACTTCAGACGCTCGTTACACTGCCGTCGAGATCCAAGGAGCCATGCTCGGCAGACACGAGCAGGAATTGTCTGCTGCTCGCCATGCCGTGGAGAACCTGGCCGCTCAGGTTTCCGACCTCTCTGGACAGTTCCAGAGTCTACGTCTCGTGCCACCTGTTACTCCCTGGCCTGCCGAGCCTCCAGAACCCAGGGTTAATAACCCACCTTGCTACTCCGGGCAGCCCACTGAGTGCCGCTCCTTTCTCACGCAGTGTGAGATTGTGTTCTCTCTCCAACCCCACACATACTCTAGAGAGAGAGCTCGGGTTGCTTACGTCATTTCACTCCTTACTGGCCGGGCTCGAGAATGGGGCACAGCTATCTGGGAGGCAAGGGCTGATTGCTCTAACAGATTCCAGAACTTTAAAGAGGAGATGATTCGGGTTTTTGACCGTTCAGTTTTTGGTGGGGAGGCTTCTAGGGCCCTGGCTTCCTTATGCCAAGGTGAACGGTCCATAACGGATTATTCCATTGAGTTTCGCACTCTTGCTGCCTCTAGTGAGTGGAACGAGCCGGCGCTGCTCGCTCGTTTTCTGGAGGGACTCCACGCAGTGGTTAAGGATGAGATTCTCTCCCGGGAGGTTCCATCAGATGTGGATTCTTTGATTGCTCTCGCCATCCGCATAGAACGACGGGTAGATCTTCGTCACCGGGCTCGTGGAAGAGAGCTCGCATCAACGGTGTTTCCCTGCTCCGCATCGCAACCATCTCCCTCCTCTGGCTTTGAGACTGAGCCCATGCAGCTGGGAGGGATTCGCATCTCGAATAAGGAGAGGGAACGGAGGATCACCAACCGCCTGTGCCTCTATTGCGGAGTTGCTGGACATTTTGTTAATTCATGTCCAGTAAGAGGCCAGAGTCCATCAGTAAGCGGAGGGCTACTGGTGAGCGCTACTACTCAGGTCCCTTCATCTAGATCTTGTACTACTATGTCGGTCCATCTACGCTGGACCGGTTCGGGTGCTACATGCAGTGCTTTGATTGACTCTGGGGCTGAGGGTTGTTTCATGGACGAAGCATGGGTTCGGAAACATAACATTCCTTTCAGACCGTTAGACAGGCCTACGCCCATGTTTGCCTTAGATGGTAGTCATCTTCCCAGTATCAAATTTGAGACACTACCTTTAACTCTCACAGTATCTGGTAACCACAGTGAGACTATTTCTTTTTGATTTTCCGTTCACCGTTTACACCTGTTGTTTTGGGTCATCCCTGGCTAGTATGTCATAATCCTTCTATTAATTGGTCTAGTAATTCTATCCTATCCTGGAACGTTTCTTGTCATGTGAAGTGTTTAATGTCTGCCATCCCTCCCGTTTCTTCTGTTCCTACTTCTCAGGAGGAACCTGGCGATTTGACAGGAGTGCCGGAGGAATATCATGATCTGCGCACGGTCTTCAGTCGGTCCCGAGCCAACTCCCTTCCTCCTCACCGGTCGTATGATTGTAGTATTGATCTCCTTCCGGGGACCACTCCTCCTCGAGGTAGACTATACTCTCTGTCGGCTCCCGAACGTAAGGCTCTCGAGGATTATTTGTCTGTGTCTCTTGACGCCGGTACCATAGTGCCTTCTTCTTCTCCGGCCGGGGCGGGGTTCTTTTTGTTAAAAAGAAGGACGGTACTCTGCGCCCCTGCGTGATTATCGAGGGCTGAATGACATAACGGTTAAGAATCGTTATCCGCTTCCCCTTATGTCATCAGCCTTCGAGATTCTGCAGGGAGCCAGGTGCTTTACTAAGTTGGACCTTCGTAACGCTTACCATCTCGTGCGCATCAGAGAGGGGGACGAGTGGAAAACGGCGTTTAACACTCCGTTAGGGCATTTTGAGTACCGGGTTCTGCCGTTCGGTCTCGCCAATGCGCCAGCTGTTTTTCAGGCATTAGTTAATGATGTTCTGAGAGACATGCTGAACATTTTTGTTTTTGTCTATCTTGACGATATCCTGATTTTTTCTCCGTCACTCGAGATTCATGTTCAGCACGTTCGACGTGTTCTACAGCGCCTTTTAGAGAATTGTCTCTACGTAAAGGCTGAGAAGTGCTCTTTTCATGTCTCCTCCGTTACTTTTCTCGGTTCCGTTATTTCCGCTGAAGGCATTCAGATGGATTCCGCTAAGGTCCAAGCTGTCAGTGATTGGCCCGTTCCAAGGTCACGTGTCGAGTTGCAGCGCTTTTTAGGTTTCGCTAATTTCTATCGGCGTTTCATTCGTAATTTCGGTCAAGTTGCTGCCCCTCTCACAGCTCTTACTTCTGTTAAGACGTGTTTTAAGTGGTCCGGTTCCGCCCAGGGAGCTTTTGATCTTCTAAAAGAACGTTTTACGTCCGCTCCTATCCTCGTTACTCCTGACGTCACTAGACAATTCATTGTCGAGGTTGACGCTTCAGAGGTAGGCGTGGGAGCCATCCTATCCCAGCGCTTCCAGTCTGACGATAAGGTTCATCCTTGCGCTTATTTTTCTCATCGCCTGTCGCCATCTGAGCGCAACTATGATGTGGGTAACCGTGAACTGCTCGCCATCCGCTTAGCCCTAGGCGAATGGCGACAGTGGTTGGAGGGGGCGACCGTTCCTTTTGTCGTTTGGACAGACCATAAGAACCTTGAGTACATCCGTTCTGCCAAACGACTTAATGCCCGTCAAGCTCGTTGGGCGTTGTTTTTCGCTCGTTTCGAGTTTGTGATTTCTTACCGTCCGGGTAGCAAGAACACCAAGCCTGATGCCTTATCCCGTCTGTTTAGTTCTTCTGTGGCTTCTACTGATCCCGAGGGGATTCTTCCTTATGGGCGTGTTGTCGGGTTAACAGTCTGGGGAATTGAAAGACAGGTTAAGCAAGCACTCACGCACACTGCGTCGCCGCGCGCTTGTCCTAGTAACCTCCTTTTCGTTCCTGTTTCCACTGTCTGGCTGTTCTTCAGTGGGCTCACTCTGCCAAGTTAGCTGGTCATCCCGGTGTTCGAGGCACTCTTGCGTCTATTCGCCAGCGCTTTTGGTGGCCGACTCAGGAGCGTGACACGCGCCGTTTCGTGGCTGCTTGTTCGGACTGCGCGCAGACTAAGTCGGGTAACTCTCCTCCTGCCGGTCGTCTCAGACCGCTCCCCATTCCTTCTCGACCATGGTCTCACATTGCCTTAGACTTCATTACCGGTCTGCCTTTGTCTGCGGGGAAGACTGTGATTCTGACGGTTGTCGATAGGTTCTCTAAGGCGGCACATTTCATTCCCCTCGCTAAACTTCCTTCCGCTAAGGAGACGGCACAAATCATTATTGAGAATGTATTCAGAATTCATGGCCTCCCGTTAGACGCCGTTTCAGACAGAGGCCCGCAATTCACGTCACAGTTTTGGAGGGAGTTCTGTCGTTTGATTGGTGCGTCCGTCAGTCTCTCTTCCGGGTTTCATCCCCAGTCTAACGGTCAAGCAGAGAGGGCCAATCAGACGATTGGTCGCATACTACGCAGCCTTTCTTTCAGAAACCCTGCGTCTTGGGCAGAACAGCTCCCTGGGCAGAATACGCTCACAATTCGCTTCCTTCGTCTGCTACCGGGTTATCTCCGTTTCAGAGTAGTCTGGGTTACCAGCCTCCTCTGTTCTCATCCCAGCTTGCCGAGTCCAGCGTTCCCTCCGCTCAAGCGTTTGTCCAACGTTGTGAGCGCACCTGGAGGAGGGTGAGGTCTGCACTTTGCCGTTACAGGGCACAGACGGTGAGAGCCGCCAATAAACGCAGGATTAAGAGTCCAAGGTATTGTTGCGGCCAGAGAGTGTGGCTTTCCACTCGCAACCTTCCTCTTACGACAGCTTCTCGTAAGTTGACTCCGCGGTTCATTGGTCCGTTCCGTGTCTCCCAGGTCGTCAATCCTGTCGCTGTGCGACTGCTTCTTCCGCGACATCTTCGTCGCGTCCATCCTGTCTTCCATGTCTCCTGTGTTAAGCCCTTTCTTCGCACCCCCGTTCGTCTTCCCTCCCCCCCCTCCCGTCCTTGTCGAGAGCGCACCTATTTACAAGGTACATAAGATTATGGACATGCGTTCTCGGGGACGGGGTCACCAATACCTAGTGGATTGGGAGGGTTACGGTCCTGAGGAGAGGAGTTGGGTTCCGTCTCGGGACGTGCTGGACCGTTCGCTCATCGATGATTTCCTCCGTTGCCGCCAGGATTCCTCCTCGAGTGCGCCAGGAGGCGCCGGTGAGTGGGGGGTACTGTCATGTTTGTCATTTATTGTCATGTCTTGTCCCTGTGCTCCCCATGCTATTCGTTTCCCTCTGCTGGTCTTGTTTGGTTCTATCCCTCTCTCTCCCCCTCCCTCTCTCACTCTCTCGCTCTCTCTTCTCTCTGTCGTTCCGTTCCTGCTCCCAGCTGTTCCTATTCCCCTAATCATCATTTAGTCTTCCCACACCTGTTCCCGATCCTTTCCCCTGATTAGAGTCCCTATTTATTCCTTTGTGATCCGTTCCTGTTCCGTCGGTTCCTTGTATTGTATTCACCATGCTGTGATTGCGTTTCGCCCTGTCCTGTCGTGTTTTTGCCGTGATTGTGTATCACCCTGTCCTGTCGTGTTTTGTGCCTTCATCAGATGCTGCGTGTGAGCAGGTGTCTCAGTCGACTACGGCCTGCGCCTACCCGGAGCGACCTGCAGTCTGTGGCCGCTTCTCCAGTTGTTTTCCCCTCTACAAATCTAGAGGATTTCTGTTATTCCGTTTTGGACTTTAATAAACTCTGTTTCTGTTAAGTCGCGTTTGGGTCCTCTTTCACCTGCATGACAGTTAGCCTTTTGATTATCTGGACTATTTGCATTAACCCCCCTCACCCCCATTTTTACTCTGATGCTACTCTGTTTATTATCTATGGAGTCACTTTACCTACATGTACGTATTACCTCGACTAACCTGTGCGGGGGTACCGGTACCCCCTGTATATAGGCTCATTACTATTATTTTATTGTTGCTCTTTAATTATTTATTGTTTTTCTATTTTATTCTTTACTTAACACTTATTTTTCTTAACTGCATTGCCGGTTAAGGGCTTGTATAAGTAAGCATTTCACTTTAAGGTAATACCTGTTGTATTCGGTGCATGTGCATGTGACAAATAACATTTAATTTGATTGTACTGTTTTTTGATAATAATTTGAATTATTATTGTTAGCTAGTGAATAGTTAACATTTACCCACCTTTCACGTCGATCCGTTGCAAGTCGTCTCTCACCTGTCTTGCCTCCAACCATCCGTGCACTTCCCGCCTCCAGTGCGTCTTTGAACCAACAGTCTCCATTCGAATTATACATACAAGCGCCCTTTAATCACGAGCGCACTGCTGGTTCCAAAGCGAACCACTCTTTTGAAAAGGGTTCTCAAAAGCACACCTGAAGTCTACAAATGTTTAAAAACAAACTGATGGCAGAGTATGGGTTCTTAAATTAACCTTAAAACCTCTTAAATGTAATCAAACATATAATCTACGCACTCCCCAAACGTAATTATTTATCACGAGGGCCATAAAAAATAACTAGCAATGCTAAATACTCCAAGAAAGGATCAAATCTCACCTCTCTGGTAAAAAAAATAGTTATACATTGCATAAGTGTAGTTACTTTTGAGGAAAAAAAATACATATTTGTGTATTGAGTGTTAGAGAAAATGTGCATATTTTCTAAAGGTCTCTCTTGATCAAACCGTCTGCCCCCATCGCTGTGAACATATCACAGAGCTCTAGCTTGGCTTCCTGAACTTGTTAGGAACCCGTCTTTCATATTAATAATTTCCGTCTATGACAAACAGAAAGTGGTGTTCATTTAAAGTCTATGAATTATTTTATATGAATGGCTATGAATCGATCTCTGAATGTGTAACAGCGACGAAACCGCAATCTCCTGCTGGGTTACCAGGCATATTGTTGTTAGTGGCTGTGACATAAAGTTCAGCCAGGAGTTGATGGGCAGTCGGAAGAGCAAATTATAATGGTTGGAGGGACATCCCAGCTTCATGTGGTGTCAGACATACTCCTGTGTCCATGAGAATCATGGCTACCGCTCAATGCAAGCCATTTCAATCTTGGGCGTCGGTCGAAACTGAAAAATGTCAGTTGAAACCAGTACCAGAACCACACATGTCCACAAAACAGGGGACTTTACATCTAAGAGGTTTAAGGTTCCTTCTTTAACCTTGTAATATTCTTAAGAATATCTGTCAAAAATACGCCCAATGCGTTTCTATCAGTGGCGTATATTCATGGATGGCAAAGGAAGAATTTACCAAGAAACTATACCAAGAACAAAACACAATGTGTTTTGTTTCATACATTCAGCCTTTCATACATTCAGTCTGCAAATTGAAGGAAATGTATCTCAGCGGAGAAAGCATCCATCCGAGTGAACGAAACAGTGCCCCTCTGTCTTAGCATCTGATGCTGTCTGATCAAAAAGAGTATGACATTGTTGCCGCCTGTAGCATCGAATGCAAGGGAAGCCAGCAAGTATTTGGCTTCCCTTGATAAAAAAAATTGTCAAGGGAAGCCAGTTTGGATTTGGCTTCAGACCAATCACATCACAAGCCAAATGTCATTATTGACAGCATTTTTTAATTGTTGCATTTCGTTGTGATGTGGCCTTTCTGCCCCTGGCCTGAGAGGATGAAGATCAACAACCACAAGATGTAGTAGGCTAATGTTAACGTGGCGTATCGTTGCACATGAAAGGAAGTTAGGCTAGCGAGCAAGTCATTTAGCCAAGTACCCTAGGACAACAAGAACTAAAAATGTTGACTGTATAACAGAGTCATAGACTGTTTTAGGCAACATGAAAGAGGAGGATGGCATTGGCAGGGTGAGTCAACATGTTTTTTTCTACTTGCACGAACACAATCACACAAATCAGTACCATGGACAGCCACATCATATTTAGCTTATGCTGATTGGACTAAATCGTTTTTGGTATCTTTTAGTTGTCACTGTTTTATACCAAGCATAGGTGATTAGATGACGTTGATTAGTGAAGGCAGCTCCTGTTTTCTTTGCGATTTGCGGTAACTCGCTGTGGTTCTAAATCAATAGTTGTTTAGTAGTCCGAAAATGTTGGAAACATAACCTTGTTTGACCATGCTGTGGGTCATGTACAGTTGAAGTCGGAAGTTTATATACACTTAGGTTGGAGTCATTAAAACTTGTTTTTCAACCACTCCACAAATTTTTCCAAAAACCGTTTACAGACAGATTTTTTCACTGTATCACTATTCCAGTGGGTCAGAAGTTTACATACACTGAGTTGACTGTGCCTTTAAACAGCTTGGACAATTCCAGAAAATGGTGTCATGGCTTTGAAGCTTCTGATTGACTAATTGACATCATTTGAGTCAATTGGAGGTGTACCTGTGGATGTATTTCAAGGCCTACCTTCAAACTCAGTGCCTCTTTGCTTGACATCAAAAGAAATCAGCCAAAACCCCAGAAAAAAGTAGACCTCCACAAGTCTGGTTCATCCTTGGGAGCTATTTACCAATGCTATTTACCAATAGTACGCAGGTACAAACACCATGGGACCACGCAGCCATCATACCGCTCAGGAAGGAGACGCATTCTGTCTCCTGGAG
Source organism: Oncorhynchus gorbuscha (assembly GCF_021184085.1). Classification (NCBI taxonomy): domain Eukaryota; kingdom Metazoa; phylum Chordata; class Actinopteri; order Salmoniformes; family Salmonidae; genus Oncorhynchus; species Oncorhynchus gorbuscha. The sequence continues at coordinate 39,734,043 of NC_060189.1, read as the reverse complement.
ATGAACGCACTTTGGTGCGAAAAGTTCAAATCAATCCCAGAACAACAGCAAAGGACCTTGTGAAGATGCTGGAGGAAACAGGTACAAAAGTATCTATATCCACAGTAAAACGAGTCCTATATCAACATAACCTGAAAGGCCGCTCAATAAGGAAGAAGTCCCTGCTCCAAACCCGCCATTAAAAAAAAGCCAGACTACGGTTTGCAACTGCACATGGGGACAAAGATCATACTTTTTGGAGAAATGTCCTCTGGTCTGATGAAACAAAAATAGAACTGTTTGGCCATAATGACCATCATTATGTTTGGAGGAAAAAGGGGGAGGCTTGCAAGCCGAACAACACCGTCCCAACCGTGAAGCACGGGGGTGGCAGCGTCATGTTGTGGGGGTGCTTTGCTGCAGGAGGGACTGGTGCACTTTATAAAATATATGGCATCATGACAATTATGTGGATAGTGTATATTGAAGCAACATCTAAAGACATCAGTCAGGAAGTTAAAGCTTGGTCGCAAATGGGTCTTCCAAATGGACAATGACCCCAAGCATACTTCCAAAGTTGTGGCAAAATGGTTAAGGACAACAAAGTCAAGGTATTGGAGTGGCCATCACAAATCCCTGACCTCAATCCTATTAAAAAATGTGGGCAGAACTGAAAAAGCGTGTGTGAGCAAGGAGGCCTACAAACCTAACCCAGTTACACCAGCTCTGTCAGGAGGAATGGGCCAAAATTCACCCAACTTATTGTGGGAAGCTTGTGGAAGGCTACCCGAAACGTTTCACCCAAGTTAAACAATTTAAAGGCAATGCTACCAAATAATAATTTAGTCTATGTAAACTTCTCACCCACTGAGAATGTGATGAAAGAAATCATAGCTGAAATAAATAAATCTCTCTATTTCACATTCTTAAAATAAAGTGGTGATCCTAACTGACCTAAGACAGGGACTTTTTACTAGGATTAAATGTCAGGAATTGTGGAAAAACTGAGTTTAAATGTATTTGGCTAAGGTGTATGTAAACTTCCGACTTCAACTGTAACTGTTTGCTACATGTTATGATGGCAATATTGAGCATCCTTTCAAAACACATACTTCCACCATTTTCTGCCTGTGCATCCAACATTGTAATAGATCCTCAGTTGGTTGAGATGGAAAACCCAGCCCATTTTCTTGTTGTAATCCATTACAAGCTCTGGAACAGATACACACTATATATACAAACGTATGTGGACACCCCTTCAAATTAGTGGATTCTGTTGCTGACGGGTGTATACAATCGAGCACTAAGCCATGCAATCTCCATAGACAAACATTAGCAGTAGATTGGCCATACTGAAGAGCTCAGTGACTGTCAACGTGGCACCGTCATAGGATGCCACCTTTCCAACAAGTCAGTGCGTCAAATTTCTGCTCTACTAGAGCTGCTCCGGTCAAAAGTAAGTGCTGTTATTGTGAATTGGAAACATCTAGGAGCAACAACGGCTCAGCCACGAACTGATAAGGCCACACAAGCTCACAGAATGGGACCGTCAACTGCTGAAGCGTGTAGCACATACAAATCGTCTTTCCTTGGTTGCAACCCTCACTACAGAGTTCCAAACTGCCTCTGGAAGCAACGTCAGCACAAGAACTGTTCGTCGGTAGCTTCATGAAATGGGTTTCCATGGCCGAGCAGCCGCACACAAGCCTAAGATTCACCATGCACAATGCCAAGTGTCGGCTGGAGTGGTGTAAAGCTCGCCGCCATTGGACTCTGGAGCAGTAGAAACGCTTTCTCTGGAGTGATGAATCACGCTTCACCATCTGGTAGTCCAACGGACCAATCTGGGTTTGGCAGCCCTAATCACCCAACATCAGTGGCCGACCTCACTAATGCTCTTGTGGCTGAATGGAAACAAGTCCCCGGATCGATGTTCCAACATCTAGTGGAAAGCCTTCCCAGAAGAGGGGAGGATGTTATAGCAGCAAAGGGGGGAAACTTTTTTCAATTTAAATTACTATACAAAATTCTTGCAACTAATAGAATGTTATATATATGGGGGATACAATCTTCCCAGCTCTGCAGATTCTGCTGTGAGGATGCAGTCATTAGATAATATATTTTGGTATTGTTCCAGGAATGGCTGAAGAATTGCAACATTTGCCTAGAACTAACGCTACAGATAGCAATACTGGGTGATTTGAAAAGACATAATCAATCAATAATATAATAATTATTTTAGCAAAAATGTTTATTTTTAATTTACAATCTGTAGAAGCTATGAGAATAAGGAAGGTTCAATTATTTTGTGAAGCATCACAGCACAGTTGAAAAATATATATGGCAAATAGAAATCCGAAATGGATGATGTTGAGAGATAGATGGGAGGGGTTGAGTGGAGCTGAAGGGTGGCACTAATTTTTTTTTCCACCTTTTATTTAACCAGGTAGGCTAGTTGAGAACAAGTTCTCATTTGCAGCTGCGACCTGGCCAATATAAAGCATAGCAGTGTGAGCAGACAACACAGAGTTACACATGGAGGAAACAATTAACAAGTCAATAACACAATAGGAAAAAAAAGTGGAGTCTATATACATTGTGTGCAAAAGGCATGAGGAGGTAGGCGAATAATTACAATTTTTCAGATTAACACTGGAGTGATAAATGATCAGATGGTATACAGCCCACTTTTATCTTCTTTGAGGAGGTAGGGGAGGAACAAAATGGCTGCATTGACCTTGTGTAATAAAAAAGGCAGGATTAGAATATTATGAAGCAGGGATAATCAACAAGATTCACCGCAGGACGATTTTTAAATGTAATTCTTCTTTTTATTCTTTTTTTCTTCTACTCTTAAGTGGATGGTTGGGGGGCGGGAACATGATTACAAATCATTTGAAGATTGCAAATTGACCGCAAGAAGGCCAAACAGATAGAATATTTAACCTAATCATTTCAAACCTTGCTTGCGTTTTTATAAGATCATGTGTCTCTCTATAATGCATGGGAATACTTCGGAACATATTTCCAAAATTAAAATCAATTGGAGATGATTTACTGGTCTTGTTATGCTGCTGGAAATGTGATGGAATTTACAATGTGAGAAGAAAATACCCAAGCCAGCACATTATGATCTGGGTATGAACAATGGTGTTAAAATGTTATTAGTGTGTGAATTCATGTGAGTAGGAAAATTGAAGAATTTATACATATCCCTTCCCGTCTGGTACATTTGAATGAGCGACATTTAGTTAGTATTGGAAAAGACAAATATTCTCCGTGTACAGAACACACAATCACAGTGCAAATACATCCAAATACTTTATATGTTTGTAAATCCATAGTGAGCTTTAAACATCATCTTGCTTTGGTCTGAAATACTGAGTACCAAACAGGCCACCCCAATGCACCATCCAGAAAGACATACTGTAAATTAGACACAAACACAACATGAGTATTCAATATTAAATGCATCTCACTAATGTGATTTATTTATTCTCCTTTTTGTCAAGTTTAACAGTTTAACAGTTTAACATAACATGTCTTACCTGTTTGTGGAGGTTGATACATTTCTCTATCACAGCTCCTAAACTCTCTACAACTTAACTGAACAGGGGCAGGATAAGACAAGGACTAAAGGGAGGAGGATGGAAAGAGATGGTGAGAGAGTCTATCATGGGTTTAAAATATTTAGTCAAGTTTACAACTCAGTATCCTGTGTTGCAAGTTTAACATAGCCTCCATAAACAGGTAAGACACACACACACACACACACACACACACACACACACACACACACACACACACACACACACACACACACACACACACACACACACACACACACACACACACACACACACACACACACACACACACACACACACACACACACACACACACACACACACACACACAGATGACCCAATCTAGGTTGAGTTTCTCACAGCACCCAAATTCTCAACAACGTAGACTATGCAGAAATCACACTTCCATTTCCTGCTTGCTAAACTTCTAATATGTTTTCCTAATTTCAGTTTATGTGGCAAAACGTATGGCCCAGTATATCACTGGGGCCAATCTTCCTGCCATCCAGGACCTCTATACCAGGTGGTGTCAGAGGAAGACCCTAAAAATTGCCAAAGACTCCAGCCATGCTAGTCAGACTGTTCTCTCTGCTACCACACGGCAAGCGGTACCTGGAGCGCCAAGTCTAGTTCCAAGAGGCTTCTAAACAGCTTCTACCCCCAAGCCATAAGACTCCTGAGCAGTTAGCCTTTTGATTATCTGGACTATTTGCATTAACCCCCCTCACCCCCATTTTTACTCTGATGCTACTCTGTTTATTATCTATGGAGTCACTTTACCTACATGTACGTATTACCTCGACTAACCTGTGCGGGGGTACCGGTACCCCCTGTATATAGGCTCATTACTATTATTTTATTGTTGCTCTTTAATTATTTATTGTTTTTCTATTTTATTCTTTACTTAACACTTATTTTTCTTAACTGCATTGCCGGTTAAGGGCTTGTATAAGTAAGCATTTCACTTTAAGGTAATACCTGTTGTATTCGGTGCATGTGCATGTGACAAATAACATTTAATTTGATTGTACTGTTTTTTGATAATAATTTGAATTATTATTGTTAGCTAGTGAATAGTTAACATTTACCCACCTTTCACGTCGATCCGTTGCAAGTCGTCTCTCACCTGTCTTGCCTCCAACCATCCGTGCACTTCCCGCCTCCAGTGCGTCTTTGAACCAACAGTCTCCATTCGAATTATACATACAAGCGCCCTTTAATCACGAGCGCACTGCTGGTTCCAAAGCGAACCACTCTTTTGAAAAGGGTTCTCAAAAGCACACCTGAAGTCTACAAATGTTTAAAAACAAACTGATGGCAGAGTATGGGTTCTTAAATTAACCTTAAAACCTCTTAAATGTAATCAAACATATAATCTACGCACTCCCCAAACGTAATTATTTATCACGAGGGCCATAAAAAATAACTAGCAATGCTAAATACTCCAAGAAAGGATCAAATCTCACCTCTCTGGTAAAAAAAATAGTTATACATTGCATAAGTGTAGTTACTTTTGAGGAAAAAAAATACATATTTGTGTATTGAGTGTTAGAGAAAATGTGCATATTTTCTAAAGGTCTCTCTTGATCAAACCGTCTGCCCCCATCGCTGTGAACATATCACAGAGCTCTAGCTTGGCTTCCTGAACTTGTTAGGAACCCGTCTTTCATATTAATAATTTCCGTCTATGACAAACAGAAAGTGGTGTTCATTTAAAGTCTATGAATTATTTTATATGAATGGCTATGAATCGATCTCTGAATGTGTAACAGCGACGAAACCGCAATCTCCTGCTGGGTTACCAGGCATATTGTTGTTAGTGGCTGTGACATAAAGTTCAGCCAGGAGTTGATGGGCAGTCGGAAGAGCAAATTATAATGGTTGGAGGGACATCCCAGCTTCATGTGGTGTCAGACATACTCCTGTGTCCATGAGAATCATGGCTACCGCTCAATGCAAGCCATTTCAATCTTGGGCGTCGGTCGAAACTGAAAAATGTCAGTTGAAACCAGTACCAGAACCACACATGTCCACAAAACAGGGGACTTTACATCTAAGAGGTTTAAGGTTCCTTCTTTAACCTTGTAATATTCTTAAGAATATCTGTCAAAAATACGCCCAATGCGTTTCTATCAGTGGCGTATATTCATGGATGGCAAAGGAAGAATTTACCAAGAAACTATACCAAGAACAAAACACAATGTGTTTTGTTTCATACATTCAGCCTTTCATACATTCAGTCTGCAAATTGAAGGAAATGTATCTCAGCGGAGAAAGCATCCATCCGAGTGAACGAAACAGTGCCCCTCTGTCTTAGCATCTGATGCTGTCTGATCAAAAAGAGTATGACATTGTTGCCGCCTGTAGCATCGAATGCAAGGGAAGCCAGCAAGTATTTGGCTTCCCTTGATAAAAAAAATTGTCAAGGGAAGCCAGTTTGGATTTGGCTTCAGACCAATCACATCACAAGCCAAATGTCATTATTGACAGCATTTTTTAATTGTTGCATTTCGTTGTGATGTGGCCTTTCTGCCCCTGGCCTGAGAGGATGAAGATCAACAACCACAAGATGTAGTAGGCTAATGTTAACGTGGCGTATCGTTGCACATGAAAGGAAGTTAGGCTAGCGAGCAAGTCATTTAGCCAAGTACCCTAGGACAACAAGAACTAAAAATGTTGACTGTATAACAGAGTCATAGACTGTTTTAGGCAACATGAAAGAGGAGGATGGCATTGGCAGGGTGAGTCAACATGTTTTTTTCTACTTGCACGAACACAATCACACAAATCAGTACCATGGACAGCCACATCATATTTAGCTTATGCTGATTGGACTAAATCGTTTTTGGTATCTTTTAGTTGTCACTGTTTTATACCAAGCATAGGTGATTAGATGACGTTGATTAGTGAAGGCAGCTCCTGTTTTCTTTGCGATTTGCGGTAACTCGCTGTGGTTCTAAATCAATAGTTGTTTAGTAGTCCGAAAATGTTGGAAACATAACCTTGTTTGACCATGCTGTGGGTCATGTACAGTTGAAGTCGGAAGTTTATATACACTTAGGTTGGAGTCATTAAAACTTGTTTTTCAACCACTCCACAAATTTTTCCAAAAACCGTTTACAGACAGATTTTTTCACTGTATCACTATTCCAGTGGGTCAGAAGTTTACATACACTGAGTTGACTGTGCCTTTAAACAGCTTGGACAATTCCAGAAAATGGTGTCATGGCTTTGAAGCTTCTGATTGACTAATTGACATCATTTGAGTCAATTGGAGGTGTACCTGTGGATGTATTTCAAGGCCTACCTTCAAACTCAGTGCCTCTTTGCTTGACATCAAAAGAAATCAGCCAAAACCCCAGAAAAAAAAGTAGACCTCCACAAGTCTGGTTCATCCTTGGGAGCTATTTACCAATGCTATTTACCAATAGTACGCAGGTACAAACACCATGGGACCACGCAGCCATCATACCGCTCAGGAAGGAGACGCATTCTGTCTCCTGGAGATGAACGCACTTTGGTGCGAAAAGTTCAAATCAATCCCAGAACAACAGCAAAGGACCTTGTGAAGATGCTGGAGGAAACAGGTACAAAAGTATCTATATCCACAGTAAAACGAGTCCTATATCAACATAACCTGAAAGGCCGCTCAATAAGGAAGAAGTCCCTGCTCCAAACCCGCCATTAAAAAAAAGCCAGACTACGGTTTGCAACTGCACATGGGGACAAAGATCATACTTTTTGGAGAAATGTCCTCTGGTCTGATGAAACAAAAATAGAACTGTTTGGCCATAATGACCATCATTATGTTTGGAGGAAAAAGGGGGAGGCTTGCAAGCCGAACAACACCGTCCCAACCGTGAAGCACGGGGTGGCAGCGTCATGTTGTGGGGGTGCTTTGCTGCAGGAGGGACTGGTGCACTTTATAAAATATATGGCATCATGACAATTATGTGGATAGTGTATATTGAAGCAACATCTAAAGACATCAGTCAGGAAGTTAAAGCTTGGTCGCAAATGGGTCTTCCAAATGGACAATGACCCCAAGCATACTTCCAAAGTTGTGGCAAAATGGTTAAGGACAACAAAGTCAAGGTATTGGAGTGGCCATCACAAATCCCTGACCTCAATCCTATTAAAAAATGTGGGCAGAACTGAAAAAGCGTGTGTGAGCAAGGAGGCCTACAAACCTAACCCAGTTACACCAGCTCTGTCAGGAGGAATGGGCCAAAATTCACCCAACTTATTGTGGGAAGCTTGTGGAAGGCTACCCGAAACGTTTCACCCAAGTTAAACAATTTAAAGGCAATGCTACCAAATAATAATTTAGTCTATGTAAACTTCTCACCCACTGAGAATGTGATGAAAGAAATCATAGCTGAAATAAATAAATCTCTCTATTTCACATTCTTAAAATAAAGTGGTGATCCTAACTGACCTAAGACAGGGACTTTTTACTAGGATTAAATGTCAGGAATTGTGGAAAAACTGAGTTTAAATGTATTTGGCTAAGGTGTATGTAAACTTCCGACTTCAACTGTAACTGTTTGCTACATGTTATGATGGCAATATTGAGCATCCTTTCAAAACACATACTTCCACCATTTTCTGCCTGTGCATCCAACATTGTAATAGATCCTCAGTTGGTTGAGATGGAAAACCCAGCCCATTTTCTTGTTGTAATCCATTACAAGCTCTGGAACAGATACACACTATATATACAAACGTATGTGGACACCCCTTCAAATTAGTGGATTCTGTTGCTGACGGGTGTATACAATCGAGCACTAAGCCATGCAATCTCCATAGACAAACATTAGCAGTAGATTGGCCATACTGAAGAGCTCAGTGACTGTCAACGTGGCACCGTCATAGGATGCCACCTTTCCAACAAGTCAGTGCGTCAAATTTCTGCTCTACTAGAGCTGCTCCGGTCAAAAGTAAGTGCTGTTATTGTGAATTGGAAACATCTAGGAGCAACAACGGCTCAGCCACGAACTGATAAGGCCACACAAGCTCACAGAATGGGACCGTCAACTGCTGAAGCGTGTAGCACATACAAATCGTCTTTCCTTGGTTGCAACCCTCACTACAGAGTTCCAAACTGCCTCTGGAAGCAACGTCAGCACAAGAACTGTTCGTCGGTAGCTTCATGAAATGGGTTTCCATGGCCGAGCAGCCGCACACAAGCCTAAGATTCACCATGCACAATGCCAAGTGTCGGCTGGAGTGGTGTAAAGCTCGCCGCCATTGGACTCTGGAGCAGTAGAAACGCTTTCTCTGGAGTGATGAATCACGCTTCACCATCTGGTAGTCCAACGGACCAATCTGGGTTTGGCAGCCCTAATCACCCAACATCAGTGGCCGACCTCACTAATGCTCTTGTGGCTGAATGGAAACAAGTCCCCGGATCGATGTTCCAACATCTAGTGGAAAGCCTTCCCAGAAGAGGGGAGGATGTTATAGCAGCAAAGGGGGGAAACTTTTTTCAATTTAAATTACTATACAAAATTCTTGCAACTAATAGAATGTTATATATATGGGGGATACAATCTTCCCAGCTCTGCAGATTCTGCTGTGAGGATGCAGTCATTAGATAATATATTTTGGTATTGTTCCAGGAATGGCTGAAGAATTGCAACATTTGCCTAGAACTAACGCTACAGATAGCAATACTGGGTGATTTGAAAAGACATAATCAATCAATAATATAATAATTATTTTAGCAAAAATGTTTATTTTTAATTTACAATCTGTAGAAGCTATGAGAATAAGGAAGGTTCAATTATTTTGTGAAGCATCACAGCACAGTTGAAAAATATATATGGCAAATAGAAATCCGAAATGGATGATGTTGAGAGATAGATGGGAGGGGTTGAGTGGAGCTGAAGGGTGGCACTAATTTTTTTTTCCACCTTTTATTTAACCAGGTAGGCTAGTTGAGAACAAGTTCTCATTTGCAGCTGCGACCTGGCCAATATAAAGCATAGCAGTGTGAGCAGACAACACAGAGTTACACATGGAGGAAACAATTAACAAGTCAATAACACAATAGGAAAAAAAAGTGGAGTCTATATACATTGTGTGCAAAAGGCATGAGGAGGTAGGCGAATAATTACAATTTTTCAGATTAACACTGGAGTGATAAATGATCAGATGGTCATGTACAGGTAGAGATATTGGTGTGCAAAAGAGCAGAAAAGTAAATAAATAAAAAACAGTATGGGGATGAGGTAGGTAGAAATGGGTGGGCTATTTGCCGATAGACTATGTACAGCTGCAGCGATCAGTTAGCTGCTCAGATAGCAGATGTTTGAAGTTGGTGAGGGAGATAAAAGTCTCCAACTTCAGCGATTTTTGCAATTCGTTCCAGTCTCAGGCAGCAGAGAACTGGAACGAAAGGCGGCCAAATGAGGTGTTGGCTTTAGGGCTGATCAGTGAGATACACCTGCTGGAGCGCGTGCTACGGAAGGGTGTTGCCATCGTGACCAGTGAACTGAGATAAGGCGGAGCTTTACCTAGCATGGACTTGTAGATGACCTGGAGCCAGTGGGCCTGGTGACGAATATGTAGCGAGGGCCAGCCGACTAGAGCGTACAAGTCGCAGTGGTGGGCGGTATAAGGTGCTTTAGTGACTAAACGGATGGCACAGTGATAAACTGCATCCAGTTTGCTGAGTAGAGTGTTGGAAGCAATTTTGTAGATGACATTGCCGAAGTCGAGGATCGGTAGGATAGTCAGTTTTACTAGGGTAAGGTTGGCGGCGTGAGTGAAGGAGGCTTTGTTGCGGAATAGAAAGCCGACTCTTGATTTGATTTTCGATTGGAGATGTTTGATATGAGTATGGAAGGAGAGCCAGACACCTAGGTACTTATAGATGTCCACATATTCAAGGTTGGAACCATCCAGGGTGGTGATGCTGGTCAGGCGTGCGGGTGCAGGCAGCGAACGGTTGAAAAGCATGCATTTGGTTTTACTAGCGTTTAAGAGCAGTTGGAGGCCACGGAAGGAGTGTTGTATGGCATTGAAGCTCGTTTAGATAGCACAGTGTCCAAGGACCGGCCGGAAGTATATAGAATGGTGTCGTCTGCGTAGAGGTGGATCAGGGAATCGCCCGCAGCAAGAGCAACATCATTGATATATACAGAAAAAAAGAGTCGGCCCGAGGATTGAACCCTGTGGCACCCCCACAGAGACTGCCAGAGGACCGGACAGCATGCCCTCCGATTTGACACACTGAACTCTGTCTGCAAAGTAATTGGTGAACCAGGCATGGTAGTCATCTGAAAAACCGAGGCTACTGAGTCTGCCGATAAGAATATGGTGATTGACCGAGTCGAAAGCCTTGGCAAGGTCGATGAAGACGGCTGCACAGTACTGTCTTTTATCGATGGCGGTTATGATATCGTTTAGTACCTTGAGCGTGGCTGAGGTACACCCGTGACCGACTTGGAAACCAGATTGCACAGCGGAAAAGGTACGGTGGGATTCGAGATGGTCAGTGACCTGTTGGTTGACTTGGCTTTCAAAGACCTTAGATAGGCAGGGCAGGATGGATATAGGTCTGTAACAGTTTGGGTCCAGGGTGTCTCCCCCTTTGAAGAGGGGGATGACTGCGGCAGCTTTCCAGTCCTTGGGGATCTCAGACGATATGAAAGAGAGGTTGAACAGGCTGGTAATAGGTGTTGTGACAATGGCGGCGGATAGTTTCAGAAATAGAGGGTCCAGATTGTCAATCCCAGCTGATTTGTACGGGTCCAGGTTTTGCAGCTCTTTCAGAACATCTGCTATCTGGATTTGGGTAAAGGAGAACCTAGAGAGGCTTGGGCGAGTAGCTGCGGGGGGGCGGAGCTGTTGGCCGAGGTTGGAGTAGCCAGGCGGAAGGCATGGCCAGCCGTTGAGAAATGCTTGTTGAAGTTTTCGATAATCATGGATTTATCGGTGGTGACCGTGTTACCTAGCCTCAGTGCAGTGGGCAGCTGGGAGGAGGTGCTCTTGTTCTCCATGGACTTCACAGTGTCCCAGAACTTTTTGGAGTTGGAGCTACAGGATGCAAACTTCTGCCTGAAGAAGCTGGCCTTAGCTTTCCTGACTGACTGCGTGTATTGGTTCCTGACTTCCCTGAAAAGTTGCATATCGCGGGGACTGTTCGATGCTATTGCAGTCCGCCACAGGATGTTTTTGTGCTGGTCGAGGGCAGTCAGGTCTGGAGTGAACCAAGGGTGATATTAGATTGCTTCTTGTGTAAATATTTTCTGTCTCGATTTTAATGATTTGTATCATGCAGCGTTACACAGTTAAACTGTCGCTCTTTTGCATGTTTAGAAATTGCTGCTCTGAGACACCTTGGAGACGACCCCTCTTTTCAACTTGGTCGAAGTTGCCCCAAAACGCTGATCCTGGGTTAATTTTTTTAAAGTCTTATTTTTATATGCTTATGGTTAAGATTACTGTTACATCGAAAAAGGAGGAGGAGGAAGAAGAGGAGGAAACTGGATACCTGGTCCCGGTTTCCCAAACGCTTCTTAAGGCATCCAATAGTTCTAATATATAGCCTTTTCTCAAAATATAAAAAAATATAATATAAAAAATATTTTTACAAAATAAAAAGAGTTCTTAACAGGGCATGTTTTTTTTGCCCTCGCAGGTGTCGTCTCCTTCAGACTTGAGCTCGTCGTCAGAGCAGAAAGTCAATATATATAAAAAATATTTTTAAAAATAAAGAGTTCTTAACAGAGCATAATCAATCATCTTTTTAATTACATCATTGAAGCATAGATGCATTACTTGTGAAAAAGGTAGAAAAAACAGCATGTTTCAGTTTTTCTCAATAAGTTAGTTCCGCATTTTTTGAACGGAGCATGCTTATCTAAAATGGTGAGGAAGTTACTTTAAAAAAATGACCAGGCATCCTCAACTGACGGATGAGGTCAATGTCCTTCCAGGATACCCGGGCCAGGTCGATTTAGAAAGGCCTGCTCACAGAAGTGTTTTAGGGAGCGTTTGACAGTGATGAGGGGTGGTCGTTTGACTGCGGCTCCGTAGCGGATACAGGCAATGATAACAAGATAAACAATGTAAAACATACGGGATCTGTTAAATGTGTATATAGGTTCGGAACTTTTGGGAAATAGCACAGTTACAAATAGAAATCAAATTGGATGGACATCAGAAATAGAGGAAGGACTAAGAACAAACAAGAGAGAACTATTGTAAAGTAGACTGTGTCTATAAAATGTGTATAGGATGTGTAAATTGAAGGTAAAAGCAGAAGTGTTTATTAGTTTACTCAAATTAGGGGATCGGTGGTAGGGTTTGCGGGGAATAATAATAATAATGTTTGTGTCGCTTTGCTTTATCTTGGCCAGGTCGCAGTTGTAAATGAGAACTTTTTCTCAACTGGCCTACCTGGTTAAATAAAGGTGAAATATATTTTTTTTTAAATGCCCATGATTTTAGAATGAAATTTTCGACGAGCAGATATAGTGTAAGTTCCTACCATTTTTAAAAACAACTTCAAAACCCCTGCCACTGTCACTTCAGGCCCAGGCAGTATGGTACAAGGGTGAATGGTGGGACTTGGGGCAGACACAGTGCATGGAAATGTAGGCTCCTCTCTTGGGTGTACCCCCTCTCTTTCTCTCCATGTTCCTCTCCCTCCACTCTCCTCTCGCTCCCCTCCTCACTCCACATCTCTATCCCTCCAATCATCTCTAACTCCTCATCCTCCCTGCCTTCTGCTCCTGAGCCCTTACTCTCCATAGCCTTTCATTTGCTTTCACTGACTTAGAGGAACAGAGGGAGAGGAGAGGATCAACAAATAACACATAATCTTGCTCTCTCACACTGTCTGTCTCCCTTCCTGTCTTTTAATCAACCATTGACACTCTTCCTAATTAGGGGTTTCCATAATAAATTGTGTGATACAGTTACACACCTTCCAATTCCCCCAACTTGTCAGCTGGCTATGTAAACATATATCCAACTCATCATATGAGCTCCACTTCATGGGCATCTACCCTAACACGACAGCTACACTGTCAAATAATATGAAAACGAGGCAATATATAGCCTTTGAATATTTGCACCTAGCAAACATGACAAACCATAACCTAAACACGACAGAAAACACAAATTACTCCGGCCTTCATTTCGGTGGCTAGTTAGCTGTTTGTCTGTGTGACAGCTGAGGTGACGTTTCGTGAGCGCAGCTCAAATTTACCACTACATACAGCTTTTCTTGTCTGACAGACGAACTAGCTTGTTAGCAGCAGGCCATTTCCATATGAGTTAGCTGACTATATACAGCTGAACACTGAAACTATTTAGATGAGACAGAGCGCAATCATTCGAGCTCCACCAATGATGAGCTCACCTATACCAACAAAGTTATCATGACATGACAGGACTTGCTAATCTTAGAGCTATTCCCCAAGTTTTGACAGATATTATTGTTCGGAAAACAAGGCCAATCCCTGCCGCTATAGTAATTTAAAGAAAGGTTGTTGACTGCCACAATGGGTTCTAAAGAGTTAATGTGTCACGCCTGCTCCCGCTCTCTAGGGCTCAAGGGCACCAGGCTGCCCATCTTTACGCACACCAGTCACCACCATTACGCAGCGCTTCATTGGACTTACCTGGACTCATCACTTTATTGATTGCCTCCTCTATATCTGTCTATTCCCCAGTTTGATCCCGTTTCAGCATTAATGTCATTATGTTTCCTTTGTCCAGACGCTGTCCGTGTTTTGTTTAATGTGTTATTTATTAAATATTCACTCCCTGTACTTGCTTCTCGTCTCCCAGCGTCTGTCCTCACAGAATGCTGACACCAATATTGGAATCAGGGAGTTTTTTGTTTTGGTTGGTGTGTCGGTTTCTGGTGCCGCTGCCAAAGGAACCGGGGATGCCTCAGCTGGCTCGTCAGGCTTCCATACCTTAGCTGGTTCGAGAGCTTTTCTTGCCTCGGTTGGCTCGGCAGGCTCCCATCCCACGTCATGCCTCAGCCGGCTCATCAGGCTCCCACGCCTCTGCTCGCCTCTGTCAGACTCGCTGAGGTGGGACGCCGGGTGGTGCCCCTAGAGGGGGGAGGGTACTGTCACGCCTGCTCCCACTCTCCCTCTCTGGCGCTTGAGGGCGCCAGGCTGCCCATCATACGCACACCTGTCACCATCATTACGCGCATTACCGCTTCATTGTACTCACCTGGACTCCATCACTTTATTGATTGCCTCCTCTATCTATCTATTCCTTAGTTTCAGCATTAATGTTATCCGTAGCCAATGTGAGTAAGACCTTTATACAGGTCAATATTCACAAGGCCGCAAGGCCAGACAGATTACCAGGACGTGTACTCTGAGCATGTGCTGACCAACTGGCAAGTGTCTTTACTGACATTTTCAACCTGTCTGTATTACCAACATGTTTCAAGCAGACCACCATAGTCCGTGTGCCCAAGAACATGAAGGTAATCTGCCTAAATGACTACCGACTCATAGCACTCATGTCTGTAGACATTAAGTGCTTTGAATTGCTGGTCATGAGACCATTATCCCAGAAACCCTAGACCCACTCCAATTTGCATACTGCTCCAACAGATCCACAGATGATGCAGTCTCTATTGCACTCCACACTGCCCTTTCCCACCTGGACAAAAGGAACACCTATGTGAGAATGCTATTCATTGACTACAGCTCAGGGTTCAACACCATAGTGCCCTCAAAGCTCATCACTAAGCTAAGGACCCTGGGACTAACCACCTCCCTTTGCAACTGGATCCTGGACTTCCTGACGGGCCGCCCCAAGGTGATAAAGGTAGGTAACAACACATCCGCCACGCTGATCCTCAACACGGGGGACCCCCAGGGATGCATGCTCAGTCCTCTCCTGTACTCCCTGTTCACTCATGACTGCATGGCCAGGCACGACTCCAACACCATCGTCAAGTTTGCCGTTGACACAACAGTCGTTGGCCTGATCACCAACAATGATAAGACAGCCTATAGGGAGGAGGTGAGAGATGTGGCTGTGTGGTGCAAGGACAACAACTTCTCCCTCAACATGATCAAGCACATGCACAACCCCATTCTCAACTAACATGGTCCAAATACACTAAGAAAGTCGTGAAGAGAGCACTACAAAGCCTATTCCCCCTCAAGAGACAAAAAACATTTGACATCGTCCTCAGATCCTCAAATGGTTCTACACCTGCACCATCGAGAGCATCCTGGTTGCATCACTGCCTGGTATGGCAGCAGCTCGGCCTCCGACCACAAGGGACTACAGAGGGAAGTGCATACGGCCAATTTCATCACGGGGACCAAGCTTCCTTTCATCCAGGAACTCTATACCAGGCGGTGTCAGAGGAAGGCCCTAAAAATTGTCAAAGAGTCCAGCCACCCTAGTCATGAACTGTTCTCTTCTACCTGAGCACCAAGTCTAGGTCCAAAAGGCTTCTTAATAGCTTCTACTCCCAAGCCATAAGACTCCTGAACAGCTAATCAAAGGTCTACCCAGACCTCTCTTTTACGCTGCTACTACTCTCTATTTATTATCTATGCATAGTCACTTTAACTCTACCTACATGTACATATTACCTCGACCAACCGATGCAACCGCACATGGACTCCGGTACCGGTACCCCCTGTAATAGCCTTGCTATTATTATTTTACTGCTGCTGTTTAATTATTTGTTACTTTTTTCTGTTTCTTTTATTTTAAATTACTTAACTAAATATTTTCCACCGGCACAGGTTTCATACATTCACATATAACGATTAAATATTCACTTACTTTTTGAAAATCTTCCTCTGATTTGTCATCCAAAGGGTCCCAGCTATAACATGTAGTGTCGTTTTATCAGATAAAATCCTTCTGTTTAGTTGGCGCCATTGATTTGAGTAATCCACTCGTTCAACTTGCCGTTAAAGGAATCTGAAAATATACCCCTAAACTTTGTTTCAACCAGTCAAAATATGTTTCTATTTACTCCTCAGATATCCTAAAATGTAATCAAAATATAATATTTATTTCGGAAAAAAGTATGTTCAATAGGAAGCCGATTTTAGCAGGTGCGTAATTTTTTCATGACGTGCTCAAACACACATTTCCAAGATTGTGTCCTTCTACTAAAACTGTTATTTCTTATTCGTGTTTGAAGTTACAAGCCTACAACTTTGAACATAGACTGCTGACACCCTATGGAAGCCATAGGAATTGCATCTAATTTACAATATGACCTTTCTCTTGCATTTCTAAGAGGGTGGTCTCTCTCAATTCTGGTTGGTTTTTCTTTGGATTTTCTCCTACCATATCTATTGTGTTATTCTCCTACATTATTTTAACATTTCTACAAACACTACAAAAAGTGTTTTCTTTCCAATGGTACCAATTATATGCATATCCTGGCTTCAGGGCCTGAGCTACAGGCAGTTTACTTTGGGCACATCATTCAGACATGAAATTGAGAAAAAAGGGGCCTATTCCTAAGTTAACCTACTAGAGGATACCACTCCACCCACCTCATTGCTGTCTACTTAATTTCTCTCCTATTAAAGTATATTTGTTGGTTAAGGGGTTGTAAGTGTCATGTTTTGTCATTTATTATCATGTCTTGTCCCTGTGCTTCCCATTCTATTAGTTTCCCTCTGCTGGTCTTATTAGGTTCTTTCCCTCTTTCTATCCCTCTCTCTCCCCCTCCCTCTCTCACTCTCTCGCTCTCTCTTCTCTCTATCGTTCCGTTCCTGCTCCCAGCTGTTCCTATTCCCCTAATCATCATTTAGTCTTCCCACACCTGTTCCCGATCCTTTTCCCTGATTAGAGTCCCTATTTCTCTCCTTGTTTCCCGTACCTGCCCTGTCGGATCCTCATTTATAATTCACCGTGCTGTGTCTATGTTTTGCCCTGTCGTGTCGTGTTTCCCTCAGATGCTGCGTGGTGAGCAGGTGTCTGAGTCTGCTAGGTTCAAGTGCCTTCCCGAGGCAACCTGCAGTTCTCGATCAAGTCTCCAGTCTGTTCTCGTCTTTACGTGTAGTATTATGCTTTTTGTTTTGTAAAGTTTATTCTGGATTAAATACTCTGTTTTCGCCAAGTCGCTTTTGGGTCCTCATTCACCAGCATGACAGAAGGATCCGACCGAGGAATGGACCCAGCGACTACAGACGCTCGTAACACTGCCGTCGAGATCCAAGGAGCCATGCTCGGCAGACACGAGCAGGAATTGTCTGCTGCTCGCCATGCCGTGGAGAGCCTGGCCGCTCAGGTTTCTGACCTCTCTGGACAGTTCCAGAGTCTTCGTCTCGTGCCACCTGTTACTTCCTGGCCTGCCGAGCCTCCAGAACCTAGGGTTAATAACCCACCTTGCTACTCCGGGCAGCCCACTGAGTGCCGCTCCTTTCTCACCCAGTGTGAGATTGTGTTCTCTCTCCAACCCAACACATACTCTAGAGAGAGAGCTCGGGTTGCTTACGTCATTTCACTCCTTACTGGCCGGGCCCGAGAGTGGGGCACAGCTATCTGGGAGGCAAGGGCTGATTGTTCTAACAATTACCAGAACTTTAAAGAGGAGATGATTCGGGTTTTTGACCGTTCAGTTTTTGGTGGGGAGGCTTCTAGGGTCCTGGCTTCCCTATGCCAAGGTGATCGATCCATAACGGATTACTCTATAGAGTTTCGTACTCTTGCTGCCTCTAGTGACTGGAACGAGCCGGCGCTGCTCGCTCGTTTTCTGGAGGGACTCCACACAGTGGTCAAAGATGAGATTCTCTCTCGGGAGGTTCCTTCCAGTGTGGACTCTTTGATTGCTCTCGCCATCCGCATAGAACGACGGGTAGATCTTCGTCACCAGGCTCGTGGAAGAGAGCTCGCATCAACGGTGTTTCCCTGCTCCGCATCGCAACCATCTCCCTCCTCTGGCTCTGAGACTGAGCCCATGCAGCTGGGAGGGATTCGCATCTCGACTAAGGAGAGGGAACGGAGGATCACCAACCGCCTGTGCCTCTATTGCGGATTTGATGGACATTTTGTTAATTCATGTCCAGTAAGAGGCCAGAGCCCATCAGTAAGCGGAGGGCTACTGGTGAGCGCTACTACTCAGGTCTCTTCATCTAGATCTTGTACTACTATGTCGGTCCATCTACGCTGGACCGGTTCGGGTGCTACATGCAGTGCCTTGATTGACTCTGGGGCTGAGGGTTGTTTCATGGACGAAGCATGGGTTCGGAAACATAACATTCCTTTCAGACCGTTAGACAAGCCTACGCCCATGTTTGCCTTAGATGGTAGTCATCTTCCCAGTATCAGATTTGAGACACTACCTTTAACTCTCACAGTATCTGGTAACCACAGTGAGACTATTTCTTTTTTGATTTTTCGTTCACCTTTCACACCTGTTGTTTTGGGTCATCCCTGGCTAGTATGTCATAATCCTTCTATTAATTGGTCTTGTAATTCTATCCTATCCTGGAACGTATCTTGTCATGTGAAGTGCTTAATGTCTGCCATCCCTCCCATTTCTTCTGTCCCCACTTCTCAGGAGGAACCTGGCGATTTGACAGGAGTGCCGGAGGAATATCATGATCTGCGCACGGTCTTCAGTCGGTCCCGAGCCAACTCCCTTCCTCCTCACCGGTCGTATGATTGTAGTATTGATCTCCTTCCGGGGACCACTCCTCCTCGGGGTAGACTATACTCTCTGTCGGCTCCCGAACGTAAGGCTCTCGAGGATTATTTATCTGTGTCTCTTGACGCCGGTACCATAGTGCCTTCTTCCTCTCCGGCCGGGGCGGGGTTCTTTTTTGTTAAGAAGAAGGACGGTACTCTGCGCCCCTGCGTGGATTATCGAGGGCTGAATGACATAACGGTTAAGAATCGTTATCCGCTTCCCCTTATGTCATCAGCCTTCGAGATTCTGCAGGGAGCCAGGTGCTTTACTAAGTTGGACCTTCGTAACGCTTACCATCTTGTGCGCATCAGAGAGGGGGACGAGTGGAAAACGGCGTTTAACACTCTGTTAGGGCATTTTGAGTACCGGGTTCTGCCGTTTGGTCTCGCCAATGCGCCAGCTGTTTTTCAGGCATTAGTTAATGATGTTCTGAGAGACATGCTGAACATCTTTGTTTTTGTCTATCTTGACGATATCCTGATTTTTTCACCGTCACTCGAGATTCATGTTCAGCACGTTCGACGTGTTCTACAGCGCCTTTTAGAGAATTGTCTCTACGTAAAGGCTGAGAAGTGCTCTTTTCATGTCTCCTCCGTTACTTTTCTCGGTTCCGTTATTTCCGCTGAAGGCATTCAGATGGATTCCGCTAAGGTCCAAGCTGTCAGTGATTGGCCCGTTCCAAGGTCACGTGTCGAGTTGCAGCGCTTTTTAGGTTTCGCTAATTTCTATCGGCGTTTCATTCGTAATTTCGGTCAAGTTGCTGCCCCTCTCACAGCTCTTACTTCTGTCAAGACGTGTTTTAAGTGGTCCGGTTCCGCCCAGGGAGCTTTTGATCTTCTAAAAAAAACGTTTTACGTCCGCTCCTATCCTCGTTACTCCTGACGTCACTAGACAATTCATTGTCGAGGTTGACGCTTCAGAGGTAGGCGTGGGAGCCATTCTATCCCAGCGCTTCCAGTCTGACGATAAGGTTCATCCTTGCGCTTATTTTTCTCATCGCCTGTCGCCATCTGAGCGCAACTATGATGTGGGTAACCGTGAACTGCTCGCCATCCGCTTAGCCCTAGGCGAATGGCGACAGTGGTTGGAGGGGGCGACCGTTCCTTTTGTCGTTTGGACAGACCATAAGAACCTTGAGTACATCCGTTCTGCCAAACGACTTAATGCCCGTCAAGCTCGTTGGGCGTTGTTTTTCGCTCGTTTCGAGTTTGTGATTTCTTACCGTCCGGGTAGCAAGAACACCAAGCCTGATGCCTTATCCCGTCTGTTTAGTTCTTCTGTGGCTTCTACTGATCCCGAGGGGATTCTTCCTTATGGGCGTGTTGTCGGGTTGACAGTCTGGGGAATTGAAAGACAGGTTAAGCAAGCACTCACGCACACTGCGTCGCCGCGCGCTTGTCCTAGTAACCTCCTTTTCGTTCCTGTTTCCACTCGTCTGGCTGTTCTTCAGTGGGCTCACTCTGCCAAGTTAGCTGGTCATCCCGGTGTTCGAGGCACTCTTGCGTCTATTCGCCAGCGATTTTGGTGGCCGACTCAGGAGCGTGACACGCGCCGTTTCGTGGCTGCTTGTTCGGACTGCGCGCAGACTAAGTCGGGTAACTCTCCTCCTGCCGGTCGTCTCAGACCGCTCCCATTCCTTCTCGACCATGGTCTCACATCGCCCTAGACTTCATTACCGGTCTGCCTTTGTCTGCGGGGAAGACTGTGATTCTTACGGTTGTCGATAGGTTCTCTAAGGCGGCACATTTCATTCCCCTCGCTAAACTTCCTTCCGCTAAGGAGACGGCACAAATCATTATCGAGAATGTGTTCAGAATTCATGGCCTCCCGTTAGACGCCGTTTCAGACAGAGGCCCGCAATTCACGTCACAGTTTTGGAGGGAGTTCTGTCGTTTGATTGGTGCGTCCGTCAGTCTCTCTTCCGGGTTTCATCCCCAGTCTAACGGTCAAGCAGAGAGGGCCAATCAGACGATTGGTCGCATACTACGCAGCCTTTCTTTCAGAAACCCTGCGTCTTGGGCAGAACAGCTCCCCTGGGCAGAATACGCTCACAACTCGCTTCCTTCGTCTGCTACCGGGTTATCTCCGTTTCAGAGTAGTCTGGGTTACCAGCCTCCTCTATTCTCTTCCCAGCTTGCCGAGTCCAGCGTTCCCTCCGCTCAAGCGTTTGTCCAACGTTGTGAGCGCACCTGGAGGAGGGTGAGGTCTGCACTTTGCCGCTACAGGGCACAGACTGTGAGAGCCGCCAATAAACGCAGGATTAAGAGTCCTAGGTATTGTTGCGGCCAGAGAGTGTGGCTTTCCACTCGCAACCTTCCTCTTACGACAGCTTCTCGTAAGTTGACTCCGCGGTTCATTGGTCCGTTCCGTGTCTCCCAGGTCGTCAATCCTGTCGCTGTGCGACTGCTTCTTCCGCGACATCTTCGTCGCGTCCATCCTGTCTTCCATGTCTCCTGTGTTAAGCCCTTTCTTCGCACCCCCGTTCGTCTTCCCTCCCCCTCCCGTCCTTGTCGAGAGCGCACCTATTTACAAGGTACATAAGATCATGGACATGCGTTCTCGGGGACGGGGTCACCAATACTTAGTGGATTGGGAGGGTTACGGTCCTGAGGAGAGGAGTTGGGTTCCGTCTCGGGACGTGCTGGACCGTTCACTCATTGATGATTTCCTCCGTTGCCGCCAGGATTCCTCCTCGAGTGCGCCAGGAGGCGCTCGGTGAGTGGGGGGTACTGTCATGTTTTGTCATTTATTATCATGTCTTGTCCCTGTGCTTCCCATTCTATTAGTTTCCCTCTGCTGGTCTTATTAGGTTCTTTCCCTCTTTCTATCCCTCTCTCTCCCCCCTCCCTCTCTCACTCTCTCGCTCTCTCTTCTCTCTATCGTTCCGTTCCTGCTCCCAGCTGTTCCTATTCCCCTAATCATCATTTAGTCTTCCCACACCTGTTCCCGATCCTTTTCCCTGATTAGAGTCCCTATTTCTCTCCTTGTTTCCCGTACCTGCCCTGTCGGATCCTCATTTATAATTCACCGTGCTGTGTCTATGTTTTGCCCTGTCGTGTCGTGTTTCCCTCAGATGCTGCGTGGTGAGCAGGTGTCTGAGTCTGCTAGGTTCAAGTGCCTTCCCGAGGCAACCTGCAGTTCTCGATCAAGTCTCCAGTCTGTTCTCGTCTTTACGTGTAGTATTATGCTTTTTGTTTTGTAAAGTTTATTCTGGATTAAATACTCTGTTTTCGCCAAGTCGCTTTTGGGTCCTCATTCACCAGCATGACAGTAAGTAAGCATTTCACTGTAAGGTTGTATTCAGCACATGTGAAATTTGATTAGATTTAACTTACTATTGTATTTTTTTTATTTAACCTCCTTGAGATGGGGAAAACATGTTTTTATTATTAAGTTGAACATGTGCTCTTCATGTCAGTTTCTTCACCAACTTACGCTATTCCTATAGGGACCCAGTTGTGCTATGATAAACACATTACACAAGTCTATGTAGTTCAACACTTACATGAAGAAGTGTATTGAAATGCACTTTAATAGGAGAGAAATTAAGTAGACAGCAATGAGGTGGGTGTCAGGGTTTTCCTGTGGTGAAGTAGAGGAGGACCAAAACGCAGCGTGGTTATATTGACTCATGTTTAATCAAAAAACGGATAAACATGAACACTACAAAACAATGAATGTGGAAAACCAAAAACAGCCCTATCTGGTGCAAAACACAGAGACAGGAACAATCACCCACAAAACCCAACACAAAACAGGCTACCTAAATATGGTTCCCAATCAGAGTCAATGACTAACACCTGCCTCTGATTGAGAACCATATCAGGCCAAACATAGAAATAGACAAACCAGACACACAACATAGAATGCCCACCCAGCTCACGTCCCGACCAACACTAAAACAAGGAAAACACATACGAACGAGGGACAGAACGTGACAGTGGGCAGAATGGTTTCCTCTAGTAGGTCACCTTATGCATCATGTAGGCAGGAAATCAAATGTCACCCACCAGTCCCTCACAAAACCTAAACACTTTTGTAAAAAAAAATGACTTTGTACTTTTTTTATTATTGGTGTTTCCTAAATCTGTCTTGCCTTACTTTGCTAACTAAAACGACATACTGTGTACTAATCATCCCACATACTATGCAGCCAATTCTACTTGATTAACCCCATAAAATAGTCTGGCATTTAAAGCCTGCTAAATTTCTCATAATATAAAACTATATTTTTGGTACTATTTAGAATGTAAGTGAGGGTATTCAAACATGGCCGATGGGGTCATACATTATTACAAGTGAATACATTATTACCATATCATAATGCATTATACCTATGAATGCACAACATCAATGAAGATACTATCTAGAATGCTCATCTTCAATTCAAGCTTCATCAGGGTCACATAGAGGCCAGTGAACTAACAGTGGGACCAAGTTTCCATCTCAACCACCCCTGCTTCATATGACGGAAGAGATGCATCGATTTATTAAATAGTCTTGTTACCAAGAAATGCTCTACTGCTAAATTGACAAGGTGCCTGCCCCTAGGGAATGTACAAAGCAAAAACAGCCCTAGACACAAACACATGGATGCCCAATGACGCTCCAACCCCCGTACATATATCAAGCGGAACATTGGCCTGGCTTATCAGGCAAAACATAGGATCCCACATAAAAGTATGCTTGTTAACCACGCAACTTGTATAGGTTGTCATCAATGACGTCATAATTTCTTCCATTTCAAACATACCATTTAGTTCGGACACCCTATTGTCACACTTATTGATAACAACCAATACGTTGAAGGTGGTAAAAGAGGATAAATGAGAATCTTAGGCTTTTTAAAAACTTATTTCCCACTTTTTGGTTAATGTCTAGCTTGTCACTCAGAGGTAGTCTTATAGGCAATATAGGGCACTCTATGGTAATGCAAACAGTCAGACCCCCCCCCCCTCCCCCTGTGGGATTGGCGCCTTTCCTCTACGTCTGTCTGCTGTCGATGAAACCGGATCCTGCCTGTGAGCACTGCTTGCTCGACTTTCCCTCGTTACTGTGCCCTCAGGCACCGATGAAATTATTAATAATTAAGCAGCGTTTCGCTGTTGCAAATAAGACACTGTCTGAGAATACAGGTTTCTGCATGTCTCCTCAATATCTGCCCAAAGTGTTCTCTATAACTAATCAATAATTACACAATCCAGACAGTTTGTTCCAGATCGAGGGCACATAGGGTTCTGACAAACATAATTAGTAGAGACTTTAAAGGAGCTCCCTGAAATATTTTTATTTAGTATTAAACCCTGGGATTAAGGTGGTGTTCCCTAACAGCCTGATTATTGGCAAACAAAATGGCAGCTCGGTTGGGGGAGGGAGGGAAATACCAAATTTACATGTAAGCTATTTCTCAATGATCTTTGCTCGATTTCTCAAGTACTATCTCATGGCTTCCTACTCAAAATGCATTGAAGGAGGTCAGAAGGGAGGAACCATGGGTGTTCTTCTCCAATGTGTTCTGAGAGGGCATGGAGAAAGGACACAAGGGAAGACTATTGAGAAAGAGTCTTGGAGAAGTTCAACACAAAGTGTTCATCTGGAGGTACTTATAAAGCCGTTACTGCATTTGCATAATGCAGACTGATACGAGAATGCATTTAAAACACGAAATAACTCTGTGTCAACAATTCACACAAGAGTTCAGCTCATTATGTTGCCCCATTGTAATGTGTGTAATCTACAGGCATGGCTGTGGTGTTTTTCCACTCTACTCAGGGTTGTTCACACTGCTAGTTCCACCCACAGGATATTGTCGTAATGATAGATGTTTCAGGAAATTGGCCCGAAAGAGTCTAGAGTACTTTCACTTTTACTGGACACAGCACTCTTGAGTCACACCGGGAAACCCCAACAGTACACACAGCTTAGCAGCATACAGTTTGTGTGTGTGTGCTCGGTCGAGGAATGTGCATCTCCACTCTTTCACTAATACCAAGAGTAATAAAAACCTGTGAGATGGTTGGTTACATTTTCCGATCATTATTGTGGAATTACATAAGAGGGAAATTGATGTAATTTTCTCCAAAAATAATATACTTTATTTGACTTCAATTTAGAAAATTGCAACTGTTATAAGGTGGAAATTTGTACCTTACAAAATCTTGTTTCATTCCCGCAAATACCTTTTCGGCTCTGTGCCATTTAGCATGTGGAATAGCTACAGTGCCTTCAGAAACTTGACTTATTCTACAATTTGTTGTTACAGCCTGAATTCAAAATGTAATTTTATTTTTTTAATTCTTCAAGCTCTGAAGTTGGTTGTTGATCATTGCTACTGTAGATTTTGCTACTGCCATTTTCTTGCTATAGATTCTCAAGACGATTTAACATGTCGCCATACCGTGACGGTTGAGCTAACGTGCGCACTAATGTGATTAGTATGACGTTGTAAGTAACAGCAAACTTTCCAGGACATAGACATATACATGTCTTATATGGGCAGAAAGCTTTAATTATTGTTAATCTAACTGCACTGTCCAATTTACAATAGCTATTACAGTGAATAAATACCATGCTATTGTTTGAGGAGAGTGCACAACAACAACATTTTTCTCACGGCAACTGGTTTGATACATTGACCTCTGAAGGTAAATATACTTCAGTAATTTTGCTCCGATTCGTCATCCTGAGGGTCCCAGAGATCAAATGTAGCATAGTTTTGTATGATAAAATCTATTTTTTAAATCAAATATAAGAACTGGGTTCTACAGTTTGAACCCCTGCTGTCTCTGGCTCCACAGCCACCCCATCTGGACATCTAGATGTGTGAAAGTTAGTATATTTATTTATTTTGTTTTACCTTTATTTAACTAGGCAAGTAAGTTAAGAACAAATTCGTATTTTCAATGACAGCCTAGGAACAGTGGGTTAACTGCCTGTTCAGGGGCAGAATGACAGATTTGTACCTTGTCAGCTCAGGGGTTCAAACTTGCAACCTTCCGGTTACTAGTCCAACGCTCTAACCACTAGACTACCCTAGGAGTGTGTAAACTTACCTTTGTATTACCATATCATTTTTGTATGTTCTCTATATTTATGGACTTAAAAAGCTATCACTTGACCAATTCAGCACATTTGGGCAGACTTGATACAATTCTATTTTCTCTTATCGCAGCCATTAAACCCAGTAACTGTTTTAAAGTCACTATTGGCCTTGTGGTGAAATCCCTGAACGGTTTCTATCATCTTTGGCAACTGAGTTAGGAAGGAGGCTTGTATCTTTGTAGTGACTGGTTGTATTGATACACCATCCAAAGTGTAAATAATAACTTCACCACGCTCAAAGGGTTATTAATTCATTTATGTTGTACATTTTTATTATATACACACACACACACACACACACACACACACACACACACACACACACACACACACACACACACACACACACACACACACACACACACACACACACACACACACACACACACACACACACACACGGTCTAAAGGTTAAAAGGCCTCCTGCGGGGATAGGGGCTGGGATTAAAAATCTAGGACAAAACACACATCATAACAAGAGAGACACCACAACCCTACATAAAGAGACCAAAGACAACAACAACAGCATGGCAGCAACACATGAAAACACAGCTTGGTCGCAACACCACATGACAACATGGTAGCAACAAAACATGGTTCAAAACCTTTTGGGGACAGACAACAGCACAAATGCAAGAAGGTAAAGACAATACATCACGCGAATCAGACAACTGTCAGTAAGAGTGTCCATGATTGAGTCTTTGAATGAAGAGATGGAGATAAAACTGTCCAGTTTGAGTGTTTTTTGTAGCTCATTCCAGTCTCTAGCTGCAGCGAACTGAAAAGAGGAGCAACCCAGGGATGTGTGTGCTTTGGGGACCTTTACCAGAATGTGACTGGCAGAACGGGTGTTGTATGTGGAGGATGAGGGCTGCAGTAGGTATCTCAGATAGGGGGTAGTGAGGTTTAAGAGGGTTTTATAAATAAGCATCAACCAGTGGGTCTTGCGACACATATACAGAGATGACCAGTTTTACAGAGGAGTACAGTGATGTGTCCTATAAGGAACATTGGTGGCAAATCTGATGGCTGAATGGTAAAGAACATCTAGCTGCTCGAGAGCAACCTTACCTACTGATCTATGAATTACATCTCCGTAATCTAGCATGGGTAGGATGGTCATATGAATCAGGGTTAGTTTGGCAGCTGGGGTGAAAGAGGAGAGATTACGAATCCAGGTCTAAATTTAACCTTAGCCTGCAACTTTGATATGTGCTGAGAGAAGAACAGTGTACTGTCTAGCCGTACTCCCAAGTGCTTATATGAGATGACTACCTCAAGCTCTAAACCCGCAAAGGTAGTAATCACACAGGTGGGGAGAGGGGCATTCTTCTTACCAAACCACATTACCTTTGTTTTGGATGTAGATGGCAGCGGTGGGATTCCTCAGTAAGTCATTTGATCAGGACTCGTTATTCAGTGTATTCTCTTCCTCTCTTGTATCTTAGATCCGTGTTTATATCAACTCCACGGGGCAGAGGAAGGAGAGCCACAAGATGGACCTCATCGCCCTCCTCTTTCTCTCAACCAACTCCATCGTGGACCCCTGGGTGTTCATCTTCCTCAGCCCATCAGTGCTGCGCTTCTTCTGGGGAGCCCTGTGTAAGACGCCCCTCCTGCGGTCCAGGGAGTCTTTCTTCAAGTCCTCCCTGGGGAAGCAGACGCATGCCCAGCTGGAGCTGTGCCATCCCAGTGCTGTCTCCGAGTTCACCCACTCTCCGATGTCCACGCATATGGTTTGACCCTTTGATGTACTGGACCTAATTGGGGCCTTGTATGTTGTCTCTGAAGGGAGAAGCCACTGCCCAAATGTGCTGCCTGCCTAGTGGTTTGATTATATTGCAAGGATGTGGGGTGTGTGTGTAGCTACTTAGGGGCAACTTCTGGACAAGTGGAACGGCAACCTACACATTCCTGCAAACGTAGGCTGCTGCTTGCTTGTTTTGGAACAAGCTCTGAGGCTCATTTTGGAAGCCTCCGGAGGCCAGCAACAGACATTTGACGGGCAGTTAGACTCCAACTCTGAGGAGAATGGAGTTGCAGTACAGGGTCACGTTCTTAAAAGTACTACCCATTATTTGTTTTTACAG
The DNA here is from genome assembly GCF_021184085.1 of Oncorhynchus gorbuscha. NCBI lineage: Eukaryota > Metazoa > Chordata > Actinopteri > Salmoniformes > Salmonidae > Oncorhynchus > Oncorhynchus gorbuscha. The sequence goes on along the minus strand of NC_060189.1, from coordinate 39,705,625 downwards.
CCTGGACTCTCAGATCAGAGGCCACTACAAGGACAGCAAACCAGGATTCACATCACTGAAGGAACTAAATCAGATAAGGACTGTTTATTCTATGTGAGTTGATCATGCTCCAGATGCATGCATTGTTTCCACCGTGCCCTGTTACTACACCCTGGGACTTCCAGGGAAGTTTACATGAATTCTTTCTGTTGAGATGTTCCTTCAGCCATCAAATGGAATCCTTGTGGTTTTGGGAATTGTTATCAGAAAAGGGAATTGTTATCAGATTATCATGTAATCCAAGCAAGATTCACACACTCCAAACCTATGTTCAAATACTATTTAGGGTATTTCAAATCCATTTGGATGTAAGCATTTGTGTAATTTTATTCTGAAAACACAAGTAGTTTAATATTGGAATGTATTTGGAAATAACCTTGGAAAGTATTTGCATGTATTTCGTAAATAAATATTTAAATACTACCATGCATTTCAACCAGGTCTGTTTGGTATTTGAAATAATGTAGTTGGAAATACTTTCAAAATGTAGGCTATTTATAGTAGAAGTAGTTGATTCGGGACACATTCAAATACTAGTACGGTATTTATACTGTATGTGAGTAAAAAGTACTAAAATACGGTACACAGAAAATAACAAATAATCAAATATATGTATTTGAGCCCAGGTCTGACACACACATACACTGTCCCCTCTCCCTGCAGCTATGACCCGTTGACCTTTCCCCTGTCACCCCACTGGGTACTCACCTCAAACGGTCAAAGGGTAATAGCTCGAGAGTGACATTTCTTTTTGTAACATTTACATTTTTTATCAAACATATTAATGTGGTTATGTTATGAGAATTGTGCTATGAGAGGAGGTTTCGTCTGTACCCTTATGAGGTACCTCAGTGTTTTATTTTATTTCATCTTTATTTAACCAGGTAGGCCAGTTGAAAGGACAGCTTGAGTATTTATTATGTGTCCCAGCCCTCAGATCTCATTGATGTGTTAGTGTACTTGGTGACAAGGTACTCATGAATGTTCAGTGCACAGTTGTAAATGTGTTGTTCGTTTGTGTGTGTCAGTAAACCTTTTTATGTGACGAAAGTAAAATGTCGTATAAAAAATGTCACGACAGGCCTGATGGAAAAAGAAAATTTGTTGGTAAACATTTCAAATGTCCACATACAATATGCCAGACAATATGGGATTTTTTTGTGTCTGTAACATTTATTATGCATGAAATGGCGGTGGAAACGCTTTTTTCATTTCCAATACATATCTAGGGTCTTATTCTGGTGACATGATGATTCATGCTTGGCTGTCGTTTGACAAATAAAAATAATCTTGCTATTTTGTCCATAATAATGTCATAATTTAGGCTATAGCCGCACTGCATCTGCCAGTGCGAGCTATTAGCTAGTGTGCACGTGCCAAGACCAGAGTGGACACATTCGCTATAAAACGCAACTTTTTTGTGACAAGACCATCAGTAGAAAATGTGATGGAAACCCATTTAACCTTTTATTCGGGACATGGGAATACACACAATGTTTTATCTGTAACATGTCAATTTGATGGAAACAACTCTCTGGTGGGAAAATGGGCATGTTGTTTTCATATGGATTTTAGATTATTTGCATGAAAATCTGTCGCCAATTGGATGGAAACCTAGCTGATGTCAAAGAGATGGCACTGAAAAAAACATGATAACAGCAAGAAATCCTACCTCTAAAGTTGAAGTCGGAAGTTTACATACACCTTAGCCAAATATACATACAAACTCAGTTTTTCACAATACCTGACATTTAATCCTAGTAAACATTCCCTGTCTTAGGTCAGTTAGGATCACCACTTTATTTTAAGAATATTAAATGTCAGAATAATAGTAGAGAATGATTTATTTCAGCTTTCATTTCTTTCATCACATTCTAAGTGGGTCAGAAGTTTAGGTATACTGTACTCAATTAGTATTTGGTAGCATTGTCTTTAAATTGTTTAACTTGGGTCAAATGTTTCGGGTAGCCTTCCACAAGCTTCCCACAATATATTGGGGGAATTTTTGGCCCATTCCTCCTGACAGAGATGGTGTAACTGAATCAGGTTTGTAGGCCTCCTTGCTCACACACGCTTTTTCAGTTCTGCCCACAAATGTTCGATAGGGTCAGGGCTTTTTGATGGCAACTCCAATACCTTGACGTTGTTGTCCTTTAGCCATTTTGCCACAACTTTGAAAGTGTGCTTGGGGTCATTGTCCATTTGGAAGACCCAAATGCGACCAACCTATAACTTCCTGACTGATGTCTTCAGATGTTGCTTCAATATATCCACATAATTTTAATTCCTCATGATGCCATCTATTTTGTGAAGTCCATCAGTCCCTCCTGCAGCAAATCACCCCCACAACATGATGCTGCCACCCCCGTGCTTCACGGTCAGGATGGTGTTCTTCGGCTTGCAAGCCTCCCCCTTTTTCCTCCAGACATAACGATGGCCAAACAGTTCTATTTTTGTTCCATTGGACCAGAGGAAATTTCTCCAAAAAGTACAGTTTTGTCCCAATGTGCAGTTGCAAACCATAGTCTTGCTTTTTTTATGGCAGTCTTGGAGCAGGGGATTCTTCCTTGCTGTGTGGCCTTTCAGGTTATGTTGATATAGGACTCGTTTTACTGTGGATATAGATAATTTTGTACCTGTTTCCTCCAGCATCTTCACAAGGTCCTTCGCTGTACGTTCATCTCTAGGAGACAGAATGCTTCTCCTATTTTTAGCTATTTTGCTACCTGACAACTTTACGGGTTTCACTTTTTAATTACCGTTCATATATTTATTTTTTCCTCGACTTTTTCACTCCGGACGCTTTATCTGGACACGATTCGTCAGGACCTCCAACAGCCGAAGCTAAGTAGTAACATTAACATGATGCCTTCTAATTGCAGCCGCTGTGCTCGCCTTACGGCGAGGATAGCTGTACTGCAAGCCCAGCTTCAGACGCAATCGTTAGGCAAGGGTAATTTCAGTGTAGGAAAGGATGAAACAGCGTCTGTGCCACCAGTAAGTACAGATAGTAGTATAAATCCCCTGGCACAGTCCCCGCAGCCGGACAACTTTCTCACGGTTTCTGGAAGGAAATGCTGTAGGAACGCTCAACCGGTGTCGCTCATTCAGCAGACAGAAACTTTCAACCGGTTCTCCCCATTAAGCAGCGGGTCGGTGTCAGAGGCCGAGTCTTCTCTGGTCTCTACTCCTCCCGTTACGGGGTCTGAGACGCCGAAGCTTCCCACCATTAGCTCTGACAAATTGAAAACTCTAGTCATTGGCGACTCCATTACCCGCAGTATTAGACTTAAAGCGAATCATCCAGCGATCATACACTGTTTACCCGGGGGCAGGGCTACCGACGTTAAGGCTAATCTGAAGATGGTGCTGGCTAAAGCTAAAACTGGCGAGTGTAGAGAGTATAGAGATATTGTTATCCACGTCGGCACCAACGATGTTAGGATGAAACAGTCAGAGATCACCAAGCGCAACATAGCTTCTGCGTGCATATCAGCTAGAAAGATGTGTCGGCATCGAGTAATTGTCTCTGGCCCCCTCCCAGTTAGGGGGAGTGATGAGCTCTACAGCAGAGTCTCACAACTCAATCGCTGGTTGAAAACTGTTTTCTGCCCCTCCCAAAAGATAGAATTTGTAGATAATTGGCCCTCTTTCTGGGACTCGCCCACAAACAGGACCAAGCCTGACCTGCTGAGGAGTGACGGACTCCATCCTAGCTGGAGGGGTGCTCTCATCTTATCTGCCAACATAGACAGGGCTCTAACTCCTCTAGCTCCACAATGAAATAGGGTGCAGGCCAGGCAGCAGGCTATTAGCCAGCCTGCCAGCATAGTGGAGTCTGCCACTAGCATAGTTAGTGTAGTCAGCTCAGCTATCACCATTGAGACCGTGTCTGTGCCTCGACCTGGGTTGGGCAAAACTAAACATGGCGGTGTTCGCCTTAGCAATCTCACTAGGATAAAGACCACCTCCATTCCTGTCATTACTGAAAGAGATCATGATACCTCACATCTCAAAATAGGGCTACTTAATGTTAGATCCCTTACTTCAAAGGCAATTATAGTCAATGAACTAATCACTGATCATAATCTTGATGTGATTGGCCTGACTGAAACATGGCTTAAGCCTGATGAATTTACTGTGTTAAATGAGGCCTCACCTCCTGGCTACACTAGTGACCATATCCCCGTGCATCCCGCAAAGGCGGAGGTGTTGCTAACATTTACGATAGCAAATTTCAATTTACAAAAAAAAAAAATGACGTTTTCGTCTTTTGAGCTTCTAGTCATGAAATCTATGCAGCCTACTCAATCACTTTTTATAGCTACTGTTTACAGGCCTCCTGGGCCATATACAGCGTTTCTCACTGAGTTCCCTGAATTCCTATCAGACCTTGTAGTCATTGCAGATAATATTCTAATCTTTGGTGACTTTAATATTCACATGGAAAAGTCCACAGACCCACTCCAAAAGGCTTTTGGAGCCATCATCGACTCAGTGGGTTTTGTCCAACATGTCTCTGGACCCACTCACTCTCACAGTCATACGCTGGACCTAGTTTTGTCCCATGGAATAAATGTTGTGGATCTTAATGTTTTTCCTCATAATCCTGGACTATCAGACCACCATTTTATTACGTTTGCAATTGCAACAAATAATCTGCTCAGACCCCAACCAAGGAACATCAAAAGTCGTGCTATAAATTCACAGACAACACAAAGATTCCTTGATGCCCTTCCAGACTCCCTCTGCCTACCCAAGGACGCCAGAGGACAAAAATCCGTTAACCACCTAACTGAGGATCTCAATTTAACCTTGCGCAATACCCTAGATGCAGTTGCACCCCTAAAAACTAAAAAAATGTCTCATAAGAAACTAGCTCCATGGTACACAGAAAATACCCGAGCTCTGAAGCAAGCTTCCAGAAAATTGGAACGGAAATGGCGCCACACCAAACTGGAAGTCTTCCGACTAGCTTGGAAGGATGGTACCGTGCAGTACCGAAGAGCCCTTACTGCTGCTCGATCGTCCTATTTTTCTAACTTAATTGAGGAAAATAAGAACAATCCGAAATTCCTTTTTGATACTGTGGCAAAGCTAACTAAAAAGCAGCATTCCCCAAGAGAGGATGACTTGCACTTTAGCAGTGATAAATTCATGAACTTCTTTGAGGAAAAGATTATGATTATTAGAAAGCAAATTACGGACTCCTCTTTAAACCTGCGTATTCCTCCAAACCTCAGTTGTCCTGAGTCTGCACAACTCTGCCAGGACCTAGGATCAAGAGAGACGCTCAAGTGTTTTAGTACTATATCTCTTGACACAATGATGAAAATAATCATGGCCTCTAAACCTTCAAGCTGTATACTGGACCCTATTCCAACTAAACTACTGAAAGAGCTGCTTCCTGTGCTTGGCCCTCCTATGTTGAACATAATAAACGGCTCTCTATCCACTGGATGTGTACCAAACTCACTAAAAGTGGCAGTAATAAAGCCTCTCTTGAAAAAGCCAAACCTTGACCCAGAAAATATAAAAAACTATCGGCCTATATCGAATCTTCCATTCCTCTCAAAGATTTTAGAGAAGGCTGTTGCGCAGCAACTCACTGCCTTCCTGAAGACAAACAATGTATACGAAATGCTTCAGTCTGGTTTTAGACCCCATCATAGCACTGAGACGGCACTTGTGAAGGTGGTAAATGACATTTTGATGGCATCGGACCGAGGCTCTGCATCTGTCCTCGTGCTCCTAGACCTTAGTGCTGCTTTTGATACCATCGATCACCACATTCTTTTGGAGAGATTGGAAACCCAAATTGGTCTACACGGACATGTTCTGGCCTGGTTTAGGTCTTATCTGTCGGAAAGATATCAGTTTGTCTCTGTGAATGGTTTGTCCTCTGACAAATCAACTGTACATTTCGGTGTTCCTCAAGGTTCTGTTTTAGGACCACTATTGTTTTCACTATATATTTTACCTCTTGGGGATGTTATTCGAAAACATAATGTAAACTTTCACTGCTATGCGGATGACACACAGCTGTACATTTCAATGAAACATGGTGAAGCACCAAAATTGCCCTCGCTAGAAGCATGTGTTTCAGACATAAGGAAGTGGATGGCTGCAAACTTTCTACTATTAAACTCGGACAAAACAGAGATGCTTGTTCTAGGTCCCAAGAAACAAAGAGATCTTCTGTTGAATCTGACAATTAATCTTAATGGTTGTACAGTCGTCTCAAATAAAACTGTGAAGGACCTCGGCGTTACTCTGGACCCTGATCTCTCTTTTTGAAGAACATATCAAGACCATTTCGAGGACAGCTTTTTTCCATCTACGTAACATTGCAAAAATCAGAAACTTTCTGTCCAAAAATGATGCAGAAAAATTAATCCATGCTTTTGTCACTTCTAGGTTAGACTACTGCAATGCTCTATTTTCCGGCTACCCGGATAAAGCACTAAATAAACTTCAGTTAGTGCTAAATACGGCTGCTAGAATCCTGACTAGAACCAAAAAATTTGATCATATTACTCCAGTGCTAGCCTCTCTACACTGGCTTCCTGTCAAAGCAAGGGCTGATTTCAAGGTTTTACTGCTAACCTACAAAGCATTACATGGGCTTGCTCCTACCTACCTCTCTGATTTGGTCCTGCCGTACATACCTATACGTACGCTAC